>NW_028270151.1:22744810-22895366 GCF_037043375.1 Chiloscyllium plagiosum | reverse complement strand
CAGACACACCCATGCAGACACAGACACACATACACATGCACACACACACAGACACAGACACACACAGGCACACACCTACACAGACACACACATACACAGAGACAAACACATACACACACACAGACACAGACACACACACAGGCACACTCACAGACGCACCCACACAGACACAGGCACACACACACAGACACACATACAGACACAGACACACCAACACACACAGACACAAACACACAGACACAAATACACACACAGACACACTCACAGACACACACACAGACACACAGACACACAGGCACACACACACACATAGAAACACAGACAAGCACACACACACAGGCACACACAGATGCTCACACAGACACACACACTTACAAACACACACACAGGCACAAACACACACAGACACACACATGCAGACACACAGACACACACAGACACGCACACATAGACACACACACACAGACACATGGACACACACAGACAGACACAAACAGACACACCCATGCAGACACAGACACACATAGACATGCACATACACATGCACTCAGACAAACACACAGACACACACAAACATAGACACACACAGACACACAAACAGACATACAGACACACACACAGAAACACACACAGACACGCACACAGACGCACATACACAGACGCACACACACAGACTCACACACAAAGACACAAACACACACACACACAGACACACACATGCAGACACACACAGACACACCTACGCAGACACACCCACGCAGGCACACACACAGACACACAGACACACACACAGACTGACACACACAGACGCACACACACAGACACACACATACACAGACACACACAGACACACACATACGCAGAGACATACACATACACACACACACACCCACGCAGGCACACAGACAGACACACAGACACACACACACAGACAGACACACACACAGACGCACACACACAGACACACATACACAGATACACACAGACACACACATACACAGAGACAAACACATACACAGACACAGACACAGACACACACGTACAGACGCACACACACACAGACACACCAACACACACATGCACAAACACACAGACACAAATACACACACAGACACACACACACAGGCACACACAGACACACACTCGCAGACACACATACAGACACACACACACACAGACACATGGACACACACAGGCACACACATACAGACACACCCATGCAGACACAGACACACATACACATGCACATACACACAGACTCAGACACATACACAGACACACACACATAGACACACACACAGACAGTCATAGACACACAGACACACAAACAGACATACAGACACACACACAGAAACACACACAGACACACACACACAGACTCACACACAAAGACACAAACACGCACACATAGGCACAGACACACACATGCAGACACACACAGACACACCTACGCAGACACACCCACGCAGGCACACACACAGACACACAGACACCCACACAGACAGGCACACACACAGACGCACACACACAGACACACACATACACACACAGACACACACATACACAGAGACATACACATACACACACACTCTGACACACACAGACACACGCACAGATGCACACACTTACAGACACACACACTCAAAGACACACACACACACAGACACCCAATAACACACACAGACACACACATAGACACACACGGACACAGACACACAAACACACACACAGACACACACAGAGACACAGACACACACACAGACACACGCAGACACACATACACACACACAGACACACACCGATACACACATAGAGACACACAGACACGGACACACACACACAGACACAAACACAGACACGCACACAGACATATACACACAGACACACACCCACAGACACACATACACAGACTCACACACACACAAACACACAGACACACACACAGACACAGGCACAGACAAACACACAGACAGACACACACAGACACACACACAGATACAGACACACACACAGACACTCACACAGACATGGATAGACACGCACACACAGACACACGCACACACACACGGACACACACACACATAGACACACAAACAGACACACACAGACACAGTCTCACACCCCGACACACACACAGACACACTCACACAGACAAACACACACAGTCACACACAAACAGACACACAAACACAGACAGACACACACGGACACACACACAGACACAGACACACAGACACAGACACACAGACACACATAGACACACACACAGACACACACAAACTGACACACACAGATATACACACACAGACATGCACACAGACACGCATGCAGACACGCGCACAGACACACACACACAGACACACACACGAACACACACAGACACAGACACACACACAGACAGACACACCCACACGCACACAGACACACACAGATATACACACACAGACATGCACACAGACACGCACGCAGACACGCACACAGACACACACACAGACACACACACGAACACACACAGACACACATACGCACACACAGACACACACATACACAAACACACAGACACATACATAGACACATACACACAGAGACGGACACACACACCAACATACACACACTCAGACACACACACAGACATACACAGACACATCCTAGGATATATCCTAGGATTATGTGGGAAGCAAGAGAGGAAATTGCAGTACCGTTGGCAATGATCTTCTCGTCTTCACTGGCAACGGGGGTGGTACCAGGGGACTGGAGAGTAGCGAATGTTGTGCCCCTGTTCAAAAAAGAGAATAGGGATAACCCCGGGAATTACAGGCCTGTTAGTCTTACTTCTGTGGTAGGCAAAGTAATGGAAAGGGTACTGAGGAATAGGATTTATGAGTATCTGGAAAGACACTGCTTGATTAGGGACAGCCAGCACGGATTTGTGAAGGGTAGGTCTTGCCTTACAAGTCTTATTGAATTCTTCGAGGAGGTGACCAAGCATGTGGATGAGGGAAGAGCAGTGGATGTAGTGTACATGGATTTTAGTAAGGCATTTGATAAGGTTCCCCATGGTAGGCTTATGCGGAAAGTCAGGAGGCATGGGATAGAGGGAAATTTGGCCAATTGGATAGAAAACTGGCTAACCGGTCGAAGGCAGAGAGTGGTGGTAGATGGTAAATATTCAGCCTGGAGCCCAGTTACAAGTGGAGTTCCGCAGGGATCAGTTCTGGGTCCTCTGCTGTTTGTAATTTTTATTAATGACTTAGATGAGGGAGTCGAAGGGTGGGTCAGTAAATTTGCAGATGATACGAAGATAGGTGGAGTTGTGGACAGTGAGGAGGGCTGTTGTCGGCTGCAAAGGGACTTGGATATGATGCAGAGCTGGGATGAGGAGTGGCAGATGGAGTTCAACTCTGCCAAGTGTGAGGTTGTCCATTTTGGAAGAACAAATAAGAATGCGGAATACAGGGTTAATGGTAGGGTTCTTAGTCAGGTGGAGGAACAGAGGGATCTTGGGGTCTATGTACATAGATCTTTGAAGGTTGCCACTCAGGTGGATAGAGTTTGTAAGAAGGCCTATGGAGTATTATCGTTCATTAGCAGAGGGATTGAATTCAAGAGTCGTGAAGTGATGTTGCAGCTGTACAGGACTTTGGTTAGGCCACAGTTGGAGTACTGTGTGCAGTTCTGGTCGCCTCACTTTAGGAAAGATGTGGAAGCTTTGGAGAGGGTGCAGAGAAGATTTACCAGGATGTTGCCTGGAATGGAGAGTAAGTCGTACGAGGATAGGTTGAGAGTTCTCGGCCTTTTCTCGTTGGAACGGCGAAGGATGAGGGGTGACTTGATAGAGGTTTATAAGATGATCAGAGGAATAGATAGAGTAGACAGTCAGAAACTTTTTCCCCGGGTACAACAGAGTGTTACAAGGGGACATAAATTTAAGGTGAAGGGTGGAAGGTATAGGGGAGATGTCAGGGGTGGGTTCTTTACCCAGAGAGTGGTGGGGGCATGGAATGCGCTGCCCGTGGGAGTGGTAGAGTCGGAATCATTGGCGACCATTAAGCGGCATTTGGATAGGTACATGGATGGGTACTTAATCTAGGTTAGAAGTTCGGCACAACATCGTGGGCCGAAGGGCCTGTTCTGTGCTGTATTGTTCTATGTTCTATGTTCTATGCACACACACAATTACAGACACACACAGACACACACACACACATACACACACAGACACAAACATACACACACACTCACAAACACCCACACAGACACACACGCACGGACACACACATGGACACAGACACACACACGGCCACACAGAGACACACAAATACACAGACACAGGCACACACAGACACAGGCACTCACAGACACATTCACAGACACGCACAGACACAAACTCACACACACAGAAACAGACACACACACGCAGACACACACACACTCACACACAGACACACCCACGCAGACACACAGACACAGACACACACACGCACAGATACAGACAGACACACATAGTTACACACAGACACATACACGCAGACACACACACACTCACACACAGATACACCCACGCAGATACACACAGACACAGATACACACACAGACACAGACCCACCCAGACGCACACACACAGACACACACACTCACAGAAACACACACAGACACAAACAGATACACACAGACACACAGAGACAGATGCACACACACAAATACACACATATACACACACAGACAGACACACACCTAGAAGCACACACACAGACACACACACATACAGACACACACACATACAGACACAGACACACAAACACAGACACACAGACACAAACTCACACACAGACACACATACACTGATACACAGACACACACAGACACAGACACACACAGACACACGCAGTGACACACACAGAGACATACACAGACACAGACACCCACACACAGACACACACACAGACACACAGATATACACTCTGACACACACACTGACACACAGACACTGATACTCATGCACAGACACACCCAGACACATGCACAGACACGCACACACAGACATACACACACACAGGCATAGACACACACAGACACAGACACACACAGGCAAAAACACAGATACACAAACACACACACACACACACATAGACACACACAGACACTAACATACACAGACACAAATATACACACACACTCAAAGACACACACGCACAGACACACATGCAGACACTCGCACAGACACAGACACACACAGAGACACACAGACACAGACACACACACACATAGAAACACACAGACACACACATACAGACACATACACACACAGACACACACACTGACACAGACAGACAGACACAGATGCACACAGACACACAGAGACAGACTCACAGACACAAATACACACACACTCGCACACTGAGACACACACACAGCCACACAAGCACACACAGACACACACACAGACACACACACACACACACAGACACACACAGACACAAACACACAGAGACACAAATGTACACACACACTCACAGACACACACGCACAGACACAGACACACACAGACACCGACACACACACATGGACACACACACACACACACAGACACAGGCACACACAGACACACTCACAGACACACACATTCACAAATACACACACACAGACACACACATGCAGACACACACATACACACTCAGGCATGCCCACACAGACACACACAGACACAAACACACACGAGTAGACACACATACACAGACACAAATATACACAAGCATGCACAGACACTCACACAGACACACAGACACAGAGACACAGACACACACACAGACATACACACAAACACAGACACACACAGACACACAGAAACACATACAGACACACACACAAACACACACACACGCACAGACACAGGCACACACAGACATAGACACAACCAGACACACACAGACACACACACAGACATACACAGACACACGCATGCAGACGCACACACACAGACACACAGACACACACACTATCACAGACACACACAGACACATACAGACACAAACACACACAGGCACAAATATACACACACACTGACAGACACACACACAGACACACACGCACAGACACTCACGCAGACACAGACACACACAAACACACACACAAAAGCACACACACTGACACACACAAAGACACACATACAGACACACACACGCACAGAGACACACACATAGAAACACACACTCAGACACACACAGACACAGTCACACACACACGCAGACACACACAGGCACACGCACACTTAGAAACACACTGACACGCACACACAGACATGCACACACAGACACACAGACACACACACACCCAGATGCGTGCGCACACACACACAGAAACACACACACAGACACAAACAGACACAGACACACACACAGACACAGACACACAGACATAGACACACACAGGCACACACACACATGGAAACACACTGATACGCACACATAGAAACGCACACAGGCACACACACACACACACACAGACACACACACAGGCACAAACTCACAGACACATACACACAGACACACACACATATACAGGCACACACACAAACATGCACAGACGCAAACTCACACAGACACAAATACACACACAGACACACACACATGCACTGACACACACACACAGACATAAACGCACACATACAGACACACAGACAGACACACACACATACACACAGACACAAACACAGTCACAGACACACACATATGGATACACACACAGACACACACACAGACACACACACAGCCACACACACACAGACACACTCACAGAGACACAGACACACACACAGACAAACAAACACAGACACACACACAAAAACACACACAGACACACACAAAGACACAGACACACAAGCAGACAAACACACACACAGACAAACACACACGCGCAGTCACAGACACACAGACACACACACCCACACACAGACACACACACACACACAATCACAGACACACACACTGACACACACAGACACACACATAGACACAGACAGACACACTCACAGACACACTCAGACAAGACACACACAAACACACACAGACACACACACATGCCCACACACATACACAGACACACACAGACACAGACACAACCAAACATACACACAGACACACACATAGACACAGACACACACACAAATACACACACAGACACAAACCCCACACACATAATCAAACACACGCAGACACAAATACACACACAGACACACACACACGCACTGAGAAACACACAGACACACACATAGACACACACACGGACACAGACACACATACACACACACAGACACACACAGAGACACAGACACACACACAGACACGCACAGACACACATACATACACACAGACACACACAGACACACACACCCAGACACACCCAGACACACACACAGACACACACACAGACACACTCACAAAGGCACACTCATACACACACATGCACAAATACACACAGACACACACACAGACACACACACAAATACACACACAGACACACAAACAGACAAACACACACACAGTCACTGACACATACACAGGCACACCGACACACACACATAGACATACACACACTGACACAAACACACAGAGACACAGACACACACACGCAGACACACACATACCCACACACAGACACACCCACGCAGACACACACACAGAGACACACAGAAACACAGACACACACACGCAGATGCACACAGACACACACACAGACACAAACACACACAGACACAAATATACACACACACTCTCAGACACACACAGACACACACGCACAGACACTCACGCAGACACAGACACACACAAACACACACACAAAAGCACACACACTGACACACACAAAGACACACATATAGACACACACACGCACAGAGACACACACATAGAAACACACACTCAGACACACACAGACACAGTCACACACACAGGCAGACACACAGACACACACAGGCACATGCACACTTAGAAACACACTGACACGCACACACCGACATGCACACACAGACACACACAGACACACACACCCACCCAGATGCGTGCGCGCACACATACAGAAACACACACACAGACACACACAGACACAGACACACACAAAGACACAGACACACAGACATAGACACACACAGGCACACACACACATGGAAACACACTGACATGCACACACAGAAACGCACACACACTCACAGACACATACACACAGACACACACATATACAGGCACACACACACATACAGACACACAAACACGCACAGACGCAAACTCACACAGACACAAATACACACACAGACACACACACATGCACTGACACACACAGACACAAATGCACACAAACAGACACACACAGGCACACACACATACACACAGACACAAACACAGTCACACACATACGGATACACACACAGACACACTCACAGAGACACAGACACACACACAGACAAACACACACAGACACACACACACAAAGACACAGACACACAAGCAGACAAACACACACAGACAAACACACACAGTCACAGACACACACACGCAGTCACAGACACACACACAGACACACTCACAGACACACACACAATCACTGACACACACAGACACACTCACAGACACACTCAGACACAGGCACACACAAACACACACAGACACACACACATGCCCACACACATACACAGGCACACACAGACACACACACAGACACAGACACACACACACAGACACACACACAGACACACACATAGACACAGGCACACACTCACAGACACACACACATACACAGACACACACACACAGACAGACACACACACAGACACACACATAGACACAGACAGACACACACACAGACACAGACACACACACACGTATCCACACAGACACAGACACACAGACACACATACACATACAGACACACACACACATACAGTCACAGACACACAAATACACACACAGACACAAACACACACATAATCAAACACACAGAGACACAAATACACACACAGACACACACACACGCACTGAGAAGCACACAGACACACACATAGACACACACACGGACACAGACACACAAACACACACACAGAGACACAGACACAGACACACACAGACACACATACATACACACAGACACACACAAAGACACACACAGCCACAGACACACACACAGATACACAGACACAGACACACACAGACACACACACACCCAGACACACCCAGACACACACAAAGACAAACAAACACAGACACACACTGACACATACAGGCACACACAGACACACACTCAGACACAGACACACACACACAGACACACACACAGGCACACACATAGACACAGACACACACTCACAGACACACTCAGACACAGACACACACAAACACACACAGACACACACAGACACACACACATGCCCACACACATACACAGACACACACACACACAGACAGACACAGACACACCAGACACACACACAGACACACACATAGACACAGACAGACACACACACAGACACACACACACATATACACACAGACACACACACACAGACACACATACACATACAGACACACACACACGTACAGTCACAGACACACAAATACACACACAGACACAAACACACACATAATCAAACACACACAGACACAAATACACACACAGACACACACACACGCACTGAGAAACACACAGACACACACATAGACGCACACACGGACACAGACACACAAACACACACACAGACACACACACAGACACACACAGACACACATACATATACACAGACACACACAGACACAGACACACACACAGACACACACAGACACACACACACCCAGACACACACACACAGACACACACACAAAGACACACTCATACACACAGACACACACACGCACAAATACACACACAGACACACAGACACACACACAGGCACACACACAACCACACACAGACACACACACACACAAATACACACACAGACACACAGACACACAAACAGACAAACACACACACAGTCACTGACACATACACAGGCACACCGACACACACATATAGACATAAACACACCGACACAAACACACACAGACACAGACACACACATGCAGACACACACCCACCCACACACAGACATACCTACGCAGACACACACACAGAAACAGACACACACACACAGACACACACATACCCACACACAGACACACCCACGCAGACACACACACAGAGACACACAGAAACACAGACACACACACGCAGATGCACACAGACACACACACAGACACAAACACACACAGACACAAATATACACACACACTCTCAGACACACAGACACACACACACAGACACTCACGCAGACACAGACACACACAAACACACACACAAAAGCACACACACTGACACACACAAAGACACACATATAGACACACACACGCACAGAGACACACACATAGAAACACAGCCACAGACACACACACAGATACACAGACACAGACACACACAGACACACACACACCCAGACACACCCAGACACACACAAAGACAAACAAACACAGACACACACTGACACACACAGGCACACACAGACACACACACAGACACAGACACACACACACAGACACACTCACAGACACACTCAGACACAATCACAGACACACACACAGACACAAACACACACAGACACAAATATACACACACACTCTCAGACACACACACAGACACTCACACAGACACAAACACACACAAACACACACACAAAAGCACACACACAGACACTGACACACACAAAGGCACACACACAGACACACATACAGACACACACATGCACAGAGACACACACATAGAAACACACTCAGACACACACAGACACAGTCACACACACAGACACACACGCACTTAGAAACACACTGACACGCACACACAGACATGCACACACAGACACACACACACAGACACACAGACATAGACACACACAGGCACACACACACGTGGAAACACACTGACACGCACACACAGGCACACACACAGGCACACACACAGGCACAAACTCACAGACACATACACACAGACACACACACATATACAGGCACACACACATACAGACACACAAACACGCACAGACGCAAACTCACACAGACACAAATATACACACAGACACACATGCACTGACACACACACAGACACAAATGCACACACACAAACACACACACAGACACAGCCACACAGACACACACACATACACAGAGACACAGACACGGTCACAGACACACACACAGACAAACAAACACAGACACACACACAGACACACAGACACACACACACACAAACACACACACACAAACACACACAGACACACACACACAAAGACACACACACAGAAACACAGAGACAAGCAAACAAACGCATACACAGACAAACACACACAGTCACAGACACACACGCACAGTCACAGACACCCACACCCACACACAGACACACACACACACAATCACTGATACACACAGACACACATACAGACACACACATAGACACAGACAGACACACTCACAGACACACTCAGACACAGACACACACAAACACACATAGGCACACACACATGCCCACACACATACACAGACACACACACACACAGGCACACACAGACAGACACAGGGACACACAGACACACACACAGGCACACACATAGACACAGACAGATGCACTTACAGACACACACAGACACAGACACACACACATATACACACAGACACACATACACATACAGACACACACACATACAGTCACAGACACACAAACACACACAGACACAAACACACACATACTCAAACACACACAGACACAAATACACACACACAGACACACACACGCACTGAGACACACACATTCACACACAGACACACACAGACACACACAAAGCCAGAGACACACTCATACACACACAGACACACACACAAAAACACATACAGACACAGACACACACACAGACACACACAAACACACACAGACACACACACACACACACACAAACAGACAAACACACACACAGACAAACACTGACACAGAGTCACTGACACATACACAGACACACAGACACACACACATAGACATGCACACACCGACACAAACACACACAGACACAGACACACACACGCAGGCACACACCCACCCACACACAGACATACCCATGCAGACACACACACAAATACAGACACACACATACCCACACACAGACACACCCATGCAGACACACACAGAGACGCACAGAAACACAGACACACACACGCAGATGCACACAGACACACACAAGCAGACACACACAGACACACACACACACAATCACAGACACACACACAGACACAAACACACACAGACACAAATATATACACACACTTTCTCAGACACACACAGACACACACGCACAGACACTCACACAGACACAGACACACACAAACACACATACAAAAGCACACACACAGACACTGACACACACAAAGGCACACACACATACACACATACAGACACACACACGCACAGAGACACACACATAGAAACACACTCAGACACACACAGACACAGTCACACACACAGACACAGACACACAGACACACACAGGAACACGCACACTTAGAAACACACTGACACGCACACACAGACATGCACACACAGACAGACACAGACACACACATACACCCAGATGCATGCGCACACACACACAGAAACACACACACACAGACACAGACACACAGACATAGACACACACAGACACACACACACAGCCACACACACAGGCACAAACTCACAGACACATACACACAGACACACATAGACACACACAGACACACACACACAGACACACACATAGACACAGACAGACACACTCACAGCCACACAGACTCAGACACACACAGGCACACACACACATATACACACAGACACACACACACAGGCACACATACACATACAGACACACACACATACAGTCACAGACACACAAACACACACAGACACAAACACACACATACTCAAACACACACAGACACAAATACACACACACAGACACACACACACGCACTGAGACACACACAGACACACACATAGACACACACACAGACACACAAACACACACACAGACACACACAGAGACACGGACACACACACAGACACACACAGACACACATACATACACACAGACACACACAGACACACACAAAGCCAGAGACACACTCATACACACGCAGACACACACACAAAAACACATACAGACACAGACACACACACAGACACACACAAACACACACAGACACACACACACACACAAACAGACAAACACACACACAGACAAACACACATAGAGTCACTGACACATACACAGACACACACACATAGACATACACACACCAACACAAACACACACAGACACACACACGCAGACACACACACACCCACACACAGACATACCCATGCAGACACACACACAGACACAGACATATACACACATACCCACACACAGACACACTCATGCAGACACACACACAGAGACGCATAGAAACACAGACACACACACACGCAGATGCACACAGACACACACACACACAATCACAGACACACACACAGACACAAACACACACAGACACAAATATACACACACGCTCTCAGACACACACACAGACACACACACAGACACTCACACAGACACAAACACACACAATCACAGACACACACACAGACACTGACACACACACAGGCACACACATACACACATACAGACACACACACATAGAAACACACTCAGACACACACAGACACAGTCACATACACAGACACAGACACACAGACACACACAGGAACACGCACACTTAGAAACACACTGACACGCACACACAGACATGCACACACAGACAGACACAGACACACACACACCCAGATGCATGCGCACACACACAGAAACACACACACAGACACAGAAACACAGACATAGACACACACAGACACACACACACAGCCACACACACAAGCACAAACTCACAGACACATACACACAGACACACATAGACACACACAGACACATACACACAGACACACACATAGACACAGTCAGACACACTCACAGACACACAGACTCAGACACACACACATATATACACACAGACACACACTCACAGACACACATACACATACAGACACACACACATACAGTCACAGACACACAAACACACACAGACACAAACACACACATACTCAAACACACACAGACACAAATACACACACAGACACACACACACACGCACTGAGACATACACAGACACACACAGACACACACATAGACACACACACAGACACACAAACACACACACAGACACACACAGAGACACGGACACACACACAGACACACACAGACACACATACATACACACAGACACACACAGACACACACAAAGCCAGAGACACACTCATACACACAGACACACACACAAAAACACATACAGACACACACACAAACACCCACAGACACACACACACACAAACAGACAAACACACACACAGACAAACACACACAGACAAACACACACAGAGTCACTGACACATACACAGACACACAGACAAACACACATAGACATACACACACCGACACAAACACACACAGACACAGACACACACACGCAGACACACACACACACCCACACACAGACATACCCATGCAGACACACACACAGACACAGACACACACACACAGACACACACATACCCACACACAGACACACACATACCCACACACAGACACACCCATGCAGACACACACAGAGATGCATAGAAACACAGACACACACACGCAGATGCACACAGACACACACAAGCAGACGCACACAGACACACACACACACACAATCACAGACACACGCACACAGACACAAACACACACAGACACAAATATACACTCACACTCTCAGACACACACACAGACACACACGCACAGACACTCACACAGACACAGACACACACAAACACACACACAAAAGCACACACAGACACTGACACACACAAAGGCATACACACAGACACACATACAGACACACACATGCACAGAGACACACACATAGAAACACACTCAGACACACACAAACACAGTCACACACACAGACACAGACAGACAGATACACACAGGCACACGCACACTTAGAAACACACTGACACGCACACACAGACATGCACACACAGACACACACAGACACACACACACCCAGATGCGTGCGCACACACACAGACACACACACACACACACACACACACACACAGACACACAGACATAGACACACACAGGCACACACACACATGGAAACACACTGACACGCACACACAGAAACGCACACACACACAGACACACACACAGACACACACACAGTCACAAACTCACAGACACATACACACAGACACACACACATATACAGGCACACACACATACAGACACACAAACACGCACAGGCGCAAACTCACACAGACACAAATACACACACACATGCACTGACACACACACAGACACAAACGCACACACTGACACACACACAGACACACACAGATACACACAGACACACACACAGTCAGACACACACATACAGATACACACACAGACACACACACAGACGCACATACACAGACACACACTCACAGACACACAAACACAGACATACAGACACAAACACACACACAGACACTAACACACACAGTCACAAACGCACACACACAGAGGCAATGACACACACTGACACACACAGACACAAACACACACAGGCACAAATACACACACACACTCACAGACACACACAGACACACACGCACAGACACTCACACAGACACAGACACTCACACACGCACACAGTCTCACAGACACAGACACACACACGGACACGCACACAAACCAACACAGACACACTCAGAGACACATACACAGACACAAACACAGACACACAGACACACACGTGCAGACACACCCACACCCACACACAGACACATCCATGCAGACACACACACAGACACAGAAACACACATGCAGACACACACAGACGCACACAGACACACTCACGCAGACACACACACAATCACAGACACACACACAGACACACATAGACACAAACACACACAGACACAAATATACACACACACGCACAGACACACACACAAACACAGACACACTCAGACACAGACACACAGAGACACACAGAGACACACACAGACACACACACACAGAAACAACCAGACACACACACAGACAATGCACACGCACACCGATACACACAGATACACAGACACACAGAGACATTCACACACAGACACACACTCACTCACAGACACACATACACACACACAGACATGCACAGACACACACACAGACACAAACACACACACACATGCACACACACAGGCACACACACACAGACACACACACAGACACACACATAAACACAGACACACACACCCAGATGCACACACACAGACACACACACTCACAGACACATACACATAGACACACACAGATATACAGACACACACACATACAGACACAGACACACAAACACACAAGACACAAACACACACACAGACACAAACACACACAGACACAAATACACACACAGACACATGCACTGAGACACAAACAGACACAAACGCACACACACAGCCACACACAGACACACAACCACACACACAGACACAGAGACACAGACACACAGACATAGACACACACAGGCACACACACACATAGAAACACACAGACACACACACAGACATGCACACACACATACACACACAGAAACACAGACACACATACACAGACACACACACCCAGACGCGCACACACACACAGACACACACACTCACAGACACATCCACACAGACACACACACAAACACAGACACACTCAGACGCAGACACACAGAGACACACACACAGACACACACACACAGAAACAGCCAGACACACACACAGACAATGCACACGCACACCGACACACACATACATACAGACACAGACACGCAAACACACACAGACACAAATACACACACAGTCACACACAGTCACACACACACTCGCACTGAGACACACACAGACACAAACACACACACACAGACACACACACAGACACAGACACACATACACACACAGATACACACAGACACAGACACACACACACACATACACACACAGACACACAACCACACACACAGACACACACACAACCACAGACACACACATGAGATTAACACACAGCCACCCGCACAGACACACACACAGACAAACAGACACACACCGACAAACACAACACAGTCACAGACACGCACACAGACACGCAGACACATACACATAGACACACACAGACACACACACAGACACAGACTCACACACGCAGACACACACACACCCACACACACAGACATACACACACACACAGACATACACACGCAGACACACACATACAAACACACACAGACAAACACACACACAGTCACAGACACACACACACGCAGACATACACACATAGACACACACACACAGACACACACACAGACACACACGCAGACACATACACCCAAACACAGACACACCCACACAGACACACACACGCAATCACAGACACACACACATAGACACAAACACACACAGGCACGAATATACGCGCACACGCACAGATACTCACATAGACACAGACACCCAGACACACAGACACAGACGCACAAAGACACACACACAGGCAAACACAGACACAAACAGACAAACACACACACAGACAAACACACACAGTCACAAACACACACACAGTCACAGACACACACACATACACACAGACACAAACACAGACACACACACAGACACACACATACAGATACACACACACAGGCACGCACACAAACAGACACACACACATACACACACACAGAGACACAGACACACACAGACACACACACAGTGACACACACACACACGGACACACACACACAAACACACACAGACGAAGACACGCACACAGGCACACACAGACGTTGAAACAGACAAACACACACACAGACAAACACACACAGTCACAAACACACACACAGTCACAGACACACACACAGACACACACACACAGACACACACAAAGACACACACAGACACAGACATCTCCACGCAGACACACACACAGACACACCCTTGCAGACACACACAGACCCACACAGAAACACAGACACACACACGCAGATGCGCACAGACACACACACACAGACACACACACACACAATGACAGACGCACACACACACAGACAGTCACACACACAGACACACAGAGACACAACCAGACACACACAGAGACACACACACACGCACACCAATACACATAGACACACACAGACGCATACACAGGCATTCACACACAGACACACACAGACACCCACAGACACAGACAGACACACAGACACACATACAGACACAGACATACACGCTCACAGACACATGCACACATACAGACACAAACACATACAGACACACACACATACAGACACACACACAGACAAACACACAGTCACAAACACACACACAGTCACAGACACACACACAGACACACAGACACAGACATGCTAACACACACAGACACAGACAGATACACACAGTTACACACAGACACACAGAGACAGACACACATACAAATGCATACAGACACACGCGCACAGACACAGACACACACACCCAGACGCACACACACAGACGCACGCACTCACAGACACACACACAGACACACACAGACACAGATAGACACACAAAGACACACAGAGACAAACACAAACACACGCAAATACACACAGACACACACTCACAGACACACACTGACACACACACACACATGCAGACACACACATACAGACACAGACACAGAAACATAGACACACAGACACAAACATACACGGACACAAACATACACAGACACAAATACACACACACAGACACACACACAGACACACAAACACACACACAGACACACACAGAGATACAGACACACACACAGACACATACAGACACACACACACACAAACACACACAGACACAAATATACACAGACACAAATACACACACACAGACATACACACACAGACACTTACACAGACACAGACACTCACACGCGCACACAGTCTCACAGCCACAGACACACACACATGGATACACACACACAGACACACACATGCACAAACACACACAGACACACTCACAGACACACACAGAGACACAAACACACACTTACAGACACAGACACAGACACACACACGCAGAAACATCCACACCCACACACAGACACACCCACGCAGACACACACAGACACACCCACGCAGACACACACACAATCACAGACACACACACAGAGTCACATAGACACAAACACACACAGAGACAAATACACACGCGCGCGCACAGACACTCACACAGACACAGACATACAGACACACGCACACACATACAGACACACACACAGACACACACACACACAGAAGCACACACACAGACGCACACACTCACACACACACACACAGACACACACACATACGGACACACTCACATACAGAAACAGACACACAAACAGACACACAGACTCAAACACACACGGACACAAACACACACAGACACAAATACATACACACAGACACAAACACACACGCGCACTGAGACTCACAAACGCACACACAGACATACACACAGACACACACACAGCCACACAAACACACACACAGTCACACACAGAGACACAGATACACACAGACACACACACAGACACACACACAAACAGACACAAACACACACAGACACAAATACACAGGCACACACAGAGACACAAACACACACTCACAGACACAGACACAGACACAGACACACACACGCAGAAACACCCACACCCACACACAGACACACCCACGCAGACACACACAGACACACCCACGCAGACACACACACAATCACAGACACACACACAGACACACATAGACACAAACACACACAGAGACAAATACACACGCGCGCGCACAGACACTCACACAGACACAGACATACAGACACACGCACACACATACAGACACACACACAGACACACACACACACAGAAGCACACACACAGACGCACACACTCACACACACACACACAGACACACACACATACGGACACACTCACATACAGAAACAGACACACAAACAGACACACAGACTCAAACACACACGGACACAAACACACACAGACACAAATACATACACACAGACACAAACACACACGCGCACTGAGACTCACAAACGCACACACAGACATACACACAGACACACACACAGCCACACAAACACACACACAGTCACACACAGAGACACAGATACACACAGACACACACACAGACACACACACAAACAGACACAAACACACACAGACACAAATACACAGGCACACACACAAACACACGCAGACACACTCACAGACACACACAGACACAAACACACACTCACAGACACACACACGCAGACACACACACAGACACAGACATACACGCTCACAGACACACACACACATACAGACACAAACACATACAGACACACACACAGACACAGACACACAATCACACACAGACACAAACACACACAGACACAAATACACACACAGACACACACACAGAGACGCACACAGATGTATACACACATACACACAGACACACACACAGACACACACATAGACACACACAGACATATAAACACACACAGACACAGACAAACACACAGACAAACACACACAGACACACACATACACACAGACACACACACACACAGACACACACAGACACAGGCACTCACACAGAGACACACAGACACAAACACACACACAGACACACACATGCCCAGACCCACTCAGGCGCACACACACACAGACACAAACACACACATAGACACACACACAGACACACACAGGCATGCAGACACACACAGACACACTCATACACACACAGACATGCACACAAAGACACACACACAAAAGCACACACAGACACTGACACACACAAAGACAACACACAGACACATACACACACATATGCACACCGATACACATAGACACAAACAGACGCACACACAGATATTCACACACAGACACAGACACACTCACAGACACACACACACATACAGACACACAGACACACACATACAGACACACACACGCACATACAGACACAGACACACAGTCACACACAGGCACAAACACACACAGACACAAGTACACACACAGGTGTATACGTACATACGCACATACACACAGACACACACACAGACACACACATAGACACACACACAGGCACAAAGACACACGCACACAGACACACACAGGCACAGACACAGACACACACACAGACACACACACACAGACAAACACACACACAGACAAGCCCACACAGAGTCACAGACACACACAGTCACAGACACACACAGACACATGGACACACACACATAGACACACACACAGACACACACACAGACATACCCACGCAGACACACACACACAGACACAGACACACACAGGCAGACACACACACACAGACACACCACAGAGACACACACATAGACACACACAGAAACACAGACACACACACGCAGGTGCACACAGACACACACACAGACACACACAATCACAGACACACACACAAACACACACAGACACAAATATACACACACACTCACAGACATACACACAGGCACACACGCACAGACACTTACACAGACACACACACACACACACAGACACAGGCACACAGACACACACACACGGACACATACACAGACACACACAGACACACAAATACACAGACACAGACACACACAGACACACTCACAGACACGCACAGACACAAACACACACACACAGACACAGACACACACACAGACACACACACACACACACAGACACACACACACAGACACAGACACACAGACACACACACACAGACACATACACGGACACACACAGACACACAAATACACAGACACAGACACACGCAGACACACTCACAGACACGCACAGACACAAACACACACACTCAGACACAGACACACACACGCAGACACACACACCAACGCAGACACAAACAGACACAGACACACACATGCAGGCACACACACACCCACACACAGACACGCACACAGACACACACACACAATCAGACACA
Source organism: Chiloscyllium plagiosum (assembly GCF_037043375.1). Taxonomy (NCBI): domain Eukaryota; kingdom Metazoa; phylum Chordata; class Chondrichthyes; order Orectolobiformes; family Hemiscylliidae; genus Chiloscyllium; species Chiloscyllium plagiosum. Next base: position 22,873,161 of record NW_028270151.1, on the reverse strand, counting down.
CACACACACAGACACACGCACAGACACTCACATAGACACACAGACACAGACACGCAGACACACACAGGTACAGACACACACACGCAGACACACACACACGCAGACGCACACAGACACACACACACAATCGCAGACACACATACACACACACGCACACAGACACATGCAGACGCAAGCACACACAGACACAAACACAGACACACACGCACAGGCACTCACACAGACACACACACACGCACAGAAACACAGACACAGACACACACACTCGCTCACACACACACACACAGGCACACACACAGACATACACAGACACACACAGACACAGACACACAGACACACTCACAGATACAAACACACTCACAGACGCACAGACACACACACTTGCTCACACACACACACACAGGCACACACACAGACACACATACACACACAGACACACACATACAGACACACACACAGACACACACACATAGACACACATACACATACAGACACAGACACACAGACACACACACATACACAAAGACACACACACACAGGCATAGGCACAGACACACACACAGACACACACACACACAGACAAACACACACACAGACAAGCCCACACAGAGTCACAGACACACACAGTCACAGACACACACAGACACACAGACACACACACATAGACACAGACACAGACATACCCACGCAGACACACACAGAAACACAGACACACACACGCAGATGCACACAGACACACACAGGCAGACACACACACATACAGACACACCACACAGACACACACACAGACACACACAGAAACACAGACACACACACACACAGATGCACACAGACACACACACACAGACACACAATCACAGACACACACACAGACTCACACAGACACAAACACACACAGACACAAATATACATACACACTCACAGACATACACACAGGCACACACGCACAGACACTCACACAGACACACAGACACACACACACACAGGCACACAGACACACACACACGGACACATACACAGACACACACAGACACACACAGACACACAAATACACAGACACAGGCACACACAGACACACTCACAGACACGCACAGACACAAACACACACACACAGACACACACACAGACACACACACACACAGACACACACACAGACTCAGACACACAGACACACAAACACAGACACATACACGGACACACACAGACACACAAATACACAGACACAGACTCACAAAGACACACTCACAGACACGCACAGACACAAACACACACACTCAGACACAGACACACACACCAACGCAGGCACAAACAGACACAGACACACACATGCAGGCACACACACACCCATACACAGACACACACACAGACACACACACACACAATCACAGGCACACGCACAGACACTCACATAGACACACACACACAGACACACAGGCACACACAGACACAGACACACACAGGAACAGACACACACACAGACACACACACACACACAGACACAGGCACACACACACACACAATCACAGACACACACGCACACGCACACACAGACGCAAGCACACACAGACACAAACACAAACACACACGCACAGGCACTCACACAGACACACACACACGCACAGACACACAGACACAGACACACACACACACTCGCTCACACACACAGGCACACACACAGACAGACACAGACACACACAGACACAGACACACAGACACACTCACAGACACAAACACACGCACAGACACACAGACACACACACTCGCTCGCAAACACACACACAGGCACACACACAGACTGACACACACACACGCAGACACACACACACTCACACACAGACGCACTCATGCAGACACACATAGACACAGACGCACACACGCACAGACACAGACACACACAGTTACACACAGACACACACACACAGACACATACACAGGCACACACACAGACACACACAGACACAAACACACACACAAACACACAGACACAGACACACACACAGCTACACAGACACAGATACACACACAGACACACACAGACACAAACACACACAGACACACATGCAGACACACACACAATCACAAACACACAGACACACACACATCAATCACAGAAACACACAGACACACACATATAGACACAAACACACAGACACAAATATACACACACACGCACAGACACTCACACAGACACACACAGACACAGGCACACACACAGACACACAGACGCACACGCACAGACACACACACAGACATACACAGACACAGACAGACATACAAACACACTCACAGACACACAGAGACACACACACAGGCACACAGACACACACACAAAGATACACACACACACAAACACACACACAGCCACTGACACACACAAAGACACACAGACACACATAGAGACACACACACATGCACACAGAAACACACACAGACACACACAGAGACACAAACACACACAGACACAAATGCACACACACTCACAGACACACACAGACACACACGTACAGACACTCACACAGACACAGACACATACGGACACACTCACATACAGAAACAGACACACAAACAGACACACAGACTCAAACACACACGGACACAAACACACACAGACACAAATACATACACACAGACACAAACACACACGCGCACTGAGACTCACAAACGCACACACAGACATACACACAGACACACACACAGCCACACAAACACACACACAGTCACACACAGAGACACAGATACACACAGACACACACACAGACACACACACAAACAGACACAAACACACACAGACACAAATACACAGGCACACACAGAGACACAAACACACACTCACAGACACAGACACAGACACACACACGCAGAAACACCCACACCCACACACAGACACACCCACGCAGACACACACAGACACACCCACGCAGACACACACACAATCACAGACACACACACAGACACACATAGACACAAACACACACAGAGACAAATACACACGCGCGCGCACAGACACTCACACAGACACAGACATACAGACACACGCACACACATACAGACACACACACAGACACACACACACACAGAAGCACACACACAGACGCACACACTCACACACACACACACAGACACACACACATACGGACACACTCACATACAGAAACAGACACACAGACTCAAACACACACGGACACAAACACACACAGACACAAATACATACACACAGACACAAACACACACGCGCACTGAGACTCACAAACGCACACACAGACATACACACAGACACACACACAGCCACACAAACACACACACAGTCACACACAGAGACACAGATACACACAGACACACACACAGACACACACACAAACAGACACAAACACACACAGACACAAATACACAGGCACACACACAAACACACGCAGACACACTCACAGACACACACACAAACAGACACAAACACACACAGACACAAATACACAGGCACACACACAAACACACGCAGACACACTCACAGACACACACAGACACAAACACACACTCACAGACACACACACGCAGACACACACACAGACACAGACATACACGCTCACAGACACACACACACAGACACAAACACATACAGACACACACACAGACACAGACACACAATCACACACAGACACAAACACACACAGACACAAATACACACACAGACACACACACACAGAGACGCACACAGATGTATACACACATACACACAGACACACACACAGACACACACATAGACACACACAGACATATAAACACACACAGACACAGACAAACACACAGACAAACACACACAGACACACACATACACACAGACACACACACACACAGACACACACAGACACAGGCACTCACACAGAGACACACAGACACAAACACACACACAGACACACACATGCCCAGACGCACTCAGGCGCACACACACACAGACACAAACACACACATAGACACACACACAGACACACACAGGCATGCAGACACACACAGACACACTCATACACACACAGACATGCACACAAAGACACACACACAAAAGCACACACAGACACTGACACACACAAAGACAACACACAGACACATACACACACATATGCACACTGATACACATAGACACAAACAGACGCACACACAGATATTCACACACAGACACAGACACACTCACAGACACACACACACATACAGACACACAGACACACACATACAGACACACACACGCACATACAGACACAGACACACAGTCACACACAGGCACAAACACACACAGACACAAGTACACACACAGATGTATACGCACATACGCACATACACACAGACACACACACAGACACACACATAGACACACACACAGGCACAAAGACACACGCACACAGACACACACAGGCACAGACACAGACACACACACAGACACACACACACAGACAAACACACACACAGACAAGCCCACACAGAGTCACAGACACACACAGTCACAGACACACACAGACACATGGACACACACACATAGACACACACACAGACACACACACAGACATACCCACGCAGACACACACACACAGACACAGACACACACAGGCAGACACACACACACAGACACACCACAGAGACACACACACAGACACACACAGAAACACAGACACACACACGCAGGTGCACACAGACACACACACAGACACACACAATCACAGACACACACACAAACACACACAGACACAAATATACACACACACTCACAGACATACACACAGGCACACACGCACAGACACTTACACAGACACACACACACACACACAGACACAGGCACACAGACACACACACACGGACACATACACAGACACACACAGACACACAAATACACAGACACAGACACACACAGACACACTCACAGACACGCACAGACACAAACACACATACACAGACACAGACACACACACAGACACACACACACACACACAGACACACACACACAGACACAGACACACAGACACACACACACAGACACATACACAGACACACACAGACACACAAATACACAGACACAGACACACGCAGACACACTCACAGACACGCACAGACACAAACACACACACTCAGACACAGACACACACACGCAGACACACACACCAACGCAGACACAAACAGACACAGACACACACATGCAGGCACACACACACCCACACACAGACACACACACGCAGACACACACACAAACGCAGACACAAACAGACACAGACACACACATGCAGGCACACACACACCCACACACAGACACACACACAGACACACACACACACAATCACAGGCACACGCACAGACACTCACATAGACACACACACACAGACACACAGGCACACACAGACACAGACACACACAGGCACAGACACACACACAGACACACACACACACACACACAGACACAGGCACACACACACACACAATCACAGACACACACGCACACGCACACACAGACGCAAGCACACACAGACACAAACACAAACACACACGCACAGGCACTCACACAGACACACACACACGCAGACACACAGACACAGACACACACACACACTCGCTCACACACACAGGCACACACACAGACAGACACAGACACACACAGACACAGACACACAGACACACTCACAGACACAAACACACGCACAGACACACAGACACACACACTCGCTCGCAAACACACACACAGGCACACACACAGACTGACACACACACACGCTGACACACACACACTCACACACAGACGCACTCATGCAGACACACATAGACACAGACGCACACACGCACAGACACAGACACACACAGTTACACACAGACACACACACACAGACACATACACAGGCACACACACAGACACACACAGACACAAACACACACACAAACACACAGACACAGACACACACACAGCTACACAGACACAGATACACACACAGACACACACAGACACAAACACACACAGACACACATGCAGACACACACACAATCACAAACACACAGACACACACACATCAATCACAGAAACACACAGACACACACATATAGACACAAACACACAGACACAAATATACACACACACGCACAGACACTCACACAGACACAGACACACACAGACACAGGCACACACACAGACACACAGACGCACACGCACAGACACACACACAGACATACACAGACACAGACAGACATACAAACACACTCACAGACACACAGAGACACACACACAGGCACACAGACACACACACAAAGATACACACACACACAAACACACACACAGCCACTGACACACACAAAGACACACAGACACACATAGAGACACACACACATGCACACAGAAACACACACAGACACACACAGAGACACAAACACACACAGACACAAATGCACACACACTCACAGACACACACAGACACACACGTACAGACACTCACACAGACACAGACACTCAAACATGTACACAGTCTCACAGATACAGGCACAGACACACAGGCAGACACACACACACAAACACACACAGACACACTCACAGACACACACACAGACACAAACACACACTCACAGACACAGACACACATGCAGACACGCACAGTCACAGACACACACGCAGACACACACACACACACAGACACACACACACAGACACAGACACACAAACACAGATACATACACGGACACACACAGACACACACAGACACACAAATACACAGACACAGACACACACAGACACACTCACAGACACGCACAGACACAAGCACACACACACAGACACAGACACACACGCAGACACACACACACACAGGCACACACACACAGACACACAAACGCAGACACACACACAGACACACACAGACACACAAATACACAGACACAGACACATGCAGACACAGTCACAGACACGCACAGACACAAACACACACACTCAGACACAGACACACACACGCAGACACACACACCAACGCAGACACAAACAGACACAGACGCACACATGCAGGCACACACACACCCACACACAGACACACACACAGACACACACACACAGACACACGCACAGACACTCACACACAAACACACACAGACACACTCACAGACACACACACAGACACAAACACACACTCACAGACACAGACACACACGCAGACACGCACAGACACAGACACACACGCAGACACACACACACAGACACACACACACAGACACAGACACACAGACACACAAACACAGACACATACACGGACACACACAGACACACAAATACACAGACACAGACACACACAGACACACTCACAGACACGCACAGACACAAGCACACACACACAGACACAGACACAGACACACACACAGACACACACACACACACAGGCACACACACACAGACACAGACACACAAACGCAGACACATACACGGACACACACAGACACACAAATACACAGACACAGACACATGCAGACACACTCACAGACACGCACAGACACAAACACACACACTCAGACACAGACACACACACGCAGACACACACACAAACGCAGACAAAAACAGACACAGACGCACACATGCAGGCACACACACACCCACACATAGACACACACACAGACACACACACACAGACACACGCACAGACACTCACATAGACACACACACACAGACACGCAGACACACACAGACACACACACACAGACACACACACAGACACAGACACACAGACACATACACGGACATACACAGACACACAAATACAGACACAGACACACACGCAGACACACACACACACACAGACACACACACAGACACAGACACAGACACACAGACACACAAACACAGACACATACACGGACACACACCCACACACAGACACACAAATACACAGACACAGAAACACACTCACATGCACGCACAGACACAAACACCCACACACAGACACACAAATACACAGACACAGACACACAAACAAACACAGACACATACACGGACACACAAACAAACACAGACACATACACGGACACACACAGACACACAAATACACAGACACAGACACACGCAGACACACTCACAGACACGCACAGATACAAACACACACACTCACACACAGACACACACATGCAGACACACACACCAACGCAGACGCAAACAGACACAGACACACACATGCAGGCACACACACCTACACACAGACACACACACACAGACACACGCACAGACACTCACATAGACACACACACACAGACACGCAGACACACACAGACACACACACACACAGACACACACACACACACACACACACACACACACACAGACACATACACGGACACACACAGACACACAAATACACAGACACAGACACACACACACACAGATACACACACACAGACACACACACACAGACACACACACACAGGCACAGACACACAAACACAGACACATACACGGACACACCCACCCACACACAGACACACAAATACACAGACACAGGCACACACAGACACACTCACAGACACAAACACACAGACACAGACACAGACACACACAGACACAGACACACACACACAGACACACAAACACAGACACATGCACGGACACACACAGACACACAAATACACAGACACAGACACACGCAGACACACTCACAGACACGCACAGACACAAACACACACACTCACACACAGATACACACACGCAGTCACACACACCAACGCAGACGCAAACAGGCACAGGCACACACATGCAGGCACACACACACCCACACACAGACACACACACAGACACACACACACAGACACAGGTACAGACACTCACATATACACACACACACAGACACGCAGACACACACAGACACACACAGACACAGACACACACAGGCACAGGCACACACACGCAGACACACACACACCCACACACAGACACACACACACGCAGACGCACACAGACACAGGCACATACACACACAATCACAGACACACACGCACAGGCACTCACACAGACACACACACGCACAGACACACAGACACAGACACACACACCCGCTCACACACACACACACACAGGCACACACACAAACAGACACAGACACACACAGACACAGACACACAGACACACTCACAGACACAAACACACGCACAGACACACACACACACACTCGCTCGCACACACACACTCAGACACACACACAGACTGACACACACACACGCAGACACACACGCACTCACACACAGACACACCCATGCAGACACACACAGACACAGACGCACACACGCACAGACACAGACACACACAGTTACACACAGACACACACACACAGACACATACACAGGCACACACACAGACACACATAGACACAAACACACACACACAAACACACAGACACACACACAGACACAGATACACACACAGACACACACAGACACAAACACACACACAGACACACACGCAGACACACACACAATCACAAACACACAGACACACACACATCAATCACAGAAACACAAAGACACGCATATAGACACAAACACACAGACACAAACATACACACACACGCACAGACACTCACACAGACACAGACACAAACACAGACACACACAGACACAGGCACACACACAGACACACAGATGCACACACACAGACACACACAGACACACACACAGAGACACAGACAGACATACAAACACACTCACAGACACACAGAGACACACACAGGCACACAGACACACACAGAAAGATACACACACACAAAAACATACACACAGACACACACACAGACACACACAAAGACACACATACAGACACACACACACATGCACACAGAAACACACACAGACACACACACAGACACACACAGAGACACGCACAGACACAGACACAAATACACACACACTCACAGACACACACACACACACACAGACACAGACACACAGACACACAAACACAGACACATACACGGACACACACAGACACACAAATACACAGACACAGACACACGCAGACACACTCACAGACACGCACAGACACAAACACACACACTCAGACACAGACACACACGCAGACACAAACAGACACAGACACACACATGCAGGCACACACACACCCACACACAGACACAAACACAGACACACACACACAATCACAGACACACACACAGACACACACACACAGACACACGCACAGACACTCACATAGACACACACACACAGACACGCAGACACACACAGACACACACAGGCACACACAGACACAGACACACACAGGCACGGACACACACACGCAGACACAAACACGCAGATGCACACAGACACAGGCACACACACACACACAATCAAAGACACACACACACACGCACACAGACACACACAGACGCAAGCACACATAGACACAAACACAGACACACACGCACAGGCACTCACACAGACACACACACACGCACAGACACACAGACACAGACACACACACTCACTCACACACACACACACAGGCACACACACAGACAGACACAGACACACACACACAGTCACACAGACACACTCATAGACACAAACACACGCACAGGCACACAGATACACACAGGCACAGATACACACACAGACACAAACAGCCACAAACACACACACAGACACACACACAGACACACACACAATCACAAACACACAGACACACACACACAATCACAGAAACACACAGACACACACATATAGACACAAACACACAGACACAAATATACACACACACGCACAGACACTCACACAGACACAGACACAAACACAGACACACACAGACACAGGCACACACACAGACACACAGACACACACACACACAGACACAGACCGACATACAAACACACTCACAGACACACAGAGACACACACACAGGCACACAGACACACACACAAAGATACACACACACACAGACACTGACACACACAAAGACACACAGACACACATACATGCATACAGAAACACACACAGACACACACACAGACACACACACACAGATACAGACACACACAGACACAAATACACACACACTCACAGGCACACACGGACACACACGTACAGACACTCACACAGACACAGACACTCACACATGCACACAGTCTCACAGATACAGGCAGACACACACACAGACACACACACACAAACACACACAGACACACTCATAGACACACACACAGACACAAACACACACTCACAGACACAGGCACAGGCACACACGCAGACATACACACAGACACAGACACACACAGACACACCCACGCAGACTTACACACAATCACAGACACACACACAGACACACAGTGACACAAACACACACAGACAGAAATATACACACAGACATAGACACACACACAGACACAGACACTGGCAGACACACACAGACACACACAGAGAGACACACACAGGCACACACACACAGACACACACAGACACAGACACAACCAGACTCACACACACACACATACACACTGATACACAGAGACACACAGACAGACACACAGACGCAGACAGACACACATAAACACACAGACATACACACAGACCCACACATACACAGACACACACATAGACACACACACAGACACAGACAGACACACAGAAACACACAGACACACACACAGATACACATACACATACAGACACACATATACATACAGACACAGACACACAAACACACACAGACACAAATACACACAGAGACACACACAGATGTATACGCACATACACACAGACACACACATAGACACACACACAGACACAGACACACAAAGACATACACAGACACACACACATACACACTAAAGACACACGCACACAGACACACAGAGACACACACACACACACATACACACACACATACACACAGACACACACACAGACACACACAGACACAGACAGACACACACAGACATAGACACAGACGCACACAGACACACACACACTCACTGACACACAGACACAGACACATACACATACACACATAGACACACACACACCTACAGACACTCACATACCGACACAGACACACAAACACACACAGACACAATCACACACACACACACACACGCACAGAGACACACACAGACATAAACGCACAGACACACTCACACAGACACAGACACACAAACACACACACAGACACACACAGGCACACACACAGGCATGCACACAGACACACACACATATACACAGTCACACACACATACACACACACACGCACACAGACACACACAGACAAACACACACAGACACAGACACACATACATACACACAGACACACACACAGACACAAACACACAAACACAAACACACACAATCACAGTCACATACAGACACACACACAGACACAGACAGACACAAACACACAGACACAAATATACAAACACACGCACAGACACTCGCACAGACACACACAGACACGCACACTCACAGACACAGACACACACACGCACAGACACTCACACAGACACAAACACAGACACACACAGACACAGGCACACACACAGACATACACACAGACACAGACACACACAGACACACCCACGCAGACTTACACACAATCACAGACACACACACAGACAACAGTGACACAAACACACACAGACAGAAATATACACACAGACACAGACACACACACAGACACAGACACTGGCAGACACACACAGACACACACAGAGACACACACACAGGCACACACACACAGACACACACAGACACAACCAGACTCACACACACACACACATACACACTGATACACAGAGACACACAGACAGACACACAGACGCAGACAGACACACATAAACACACAGACATACACACAGACCCACACCTACACAGACCCACACCTACACAGACACACACATAGACACAGACAGACACACAGAAACACACAGACACACACACAGATGCACACACATACAGACACACACATAGACACACACACACAGACACACATACACATACAGACACACATATACATACAGACACAGACACACAAACACACACAGACACAAATACACACAGAGAGACACACACAGATGTATACGCACATACACACAGACACACACATAGACACACACACAGACACAGACACACAAAGACATTCACAGACACACACAGACACACACACATACACAAAGACACACGCACACAGACACACACAGACACAGACACACACACATACACACAGACACACACACAGACACACACAGACACAGACAGACACACACAGACATAGACACAGACACACACACTCACAGACACACACAGACACAGACACATACACATACACACAGACACACACACAGACACACACAGACACAGACAGACACACACAGACATAGACACAGACACACACACACCTAAGGACACACATACCGACACAGACACACAAACACACACAGACACAATCATACACAGACACAAATACACACACACAAACACACACACGCACAGAGACACGCAGACATAAATGCACACGCACAGACACACTCACACAGACACAGACACACAACACACACACAGACACACACAGATGCACACAGGCACACACACAGGCACACACACAGACACGCACACAGACACACACACATATACACAGTCACACACACATACACACACACACGCACACAGACACACACAGACACAGACACAGACAAACGCACACAGACACACACAGACACACACACAGACAGACACAGACACACACACAGACACACACACACAGACACAAACACACACAGACACAGACACAGACAAACGCACACAGACACACACACAGACACACACACAGACAGACACAGACACACACACAGACACACACACACAGACACAAACACACACACACAATCACAGTCACATACAGACACACACAGACACAGACAGACACAAACACACAGACACAAATGTACAAACACACGCACAGACACTCACACAGACACACACAGACACACACACTCACAGACACAGACACAGACAAACAGACACACACACTCATAGACACATTCACACAGACACACACATATACACAGACACACACAGATACAGACACACACAGACTCACACACAGATTCACACACACAAACACACACACAAACACACAAACACACACACAGACACACACACATATACACAGGCACACACAGACACACATAGACACTGACAGACACAGACACACACACAGACACACACAGACACACACAAACACACAATCACAGTCGCATACAGACACACACACAGATACAGACAGAAACAACACACAGACACAGACACACGCAATGACACTCACACAGACACAGACACAGACACACACAGACACACATACACATACCGACTCAGACACACAAACACACACACAGATACAAACACACTCAGACACAATAACACACAGACATAAATACAAACACACACAGACACACGCACACAAACACACACAGACACAGACACAGACAAACACACACAGACACACACAGACAAACACACATACACACAGACACACACACACACACACAGACACACACACAGACACACACGCAGACACAAACACACACACACAATCACAGTCACATACAGACACACACACAGACACAGACAGACACAAACACACAGACACAAATATACAAACACACGCACAGACACTCGCACAGACACACAGAGACACACACAGACACGCACACTCACAGACACAGACACACACACAGACACACACACACAGACACAAACACACACACAATCACAGTCACATACAGACACACACACAGACACAGACAGACACAAACACACAGACACAAATATACAAACACACGCACAGACACTCGCACAGACACAAACACAGACACACACAGACACAGGCACACACACAGACATACACACAGACACAGACACACACAGACACACCCACGCAGACTTACACACAATCACAGACACACACACAGACACACAGTGACACAAACACACACAGACAGAAATATACACACAGACACAGACACACACACAGACACAGACACTGGCAGACACACACAGACACACACAGAGACACACACACAGGCACACACACACAGACACACACAGACACAACCAGAATCATACACACACACACACATACACACTGATACACAGAGACACACAGACAGACACACAGACGCAGACAGACACACATAAACACACAGACATACACACAGACTCACACCTACACAGACACACACATAGACACACACACACAGACACACATACACATACAGACACA
Source organism: Chiloscyllium plagiosum (assembly GCF_037043375.1). Lineage (NCBI taxonomy): Eukaryota > Metazoa > Chordata > Chondrichthyes > Orectolobiformes > Hemiscylliidae > Chiloscyllium > Chiloscyllium plagiosum. The sequence continues at coordinate 22,857,917 of NW_028270151.1, read as the reverse complement.
CATATACAAACAGACACAGACACACAAACACACACAGACACAAATACACACAGAGAGTCACACACAGATGTATACGCACATACACACAGACACACACATAGACACACACACAGACACAGACACACAAAGACATTCACAGACACACACAGACACACACATACACAAAGACACACGCACACAGACACACACAGACACAGACACACACACATACACACAGACACACACACAGACACACACAGACACAGACAGACACACACAGACATAGACACAGACACACACACACTCACAGACACACACAGACACAGACAGACACAGACAGACACACACAGACATAGACACAGACACACACACCTACAGACACACATACCGACACAGACACACAAACACACACAGACACAATCATACACAGACACAAATACACACACACAGACACACACATGCACAGAGACACACAGACATAAACGCACACGCACAGACACACTCACACAGACACAGACGCACAAACACACACACAGACGCACACAGACGCACACAGGCACACACACATACACGCACAGACACACACACATATACACAGTCACACACACATACACACACACACGCACACAGACACAGACACAGACACACACACAGACACACACACAGACACACACACACACACAGACACAAACACACACACACAATCACAGTCACATACAGACACACACAGACACAGACAGACACAAACACACAGACACAAATGTACAAACACACGCACAGACACTCACACAGACACACACAGACACACACACTCACAGACACAGACACAGACACACAGACACACACACTCATAGACACATTCACACAGACACACACATATACACAGACACACACAGACACAGACACACACAGACTCACACACGCTAACACACAAACACACAGACAGACACACACACATATACACAGGCACACACAGACACACATAGACACTGACAGACACAGACACACAGACACACACACACAGACACACACAGACACACACAAACACACAATCACAGTCGCATACAGACACACACACAGACACACACACACACAGACACAAACACACACACACAATCACAGTCACATACAGACACAGACAGACACAAACACACAGACACAAATGTACAACCACACGCACAGACACTCACACAGACACACACAGACACACACACTCACAGACACAGACACAGACACATAGACACACAGACACACACACTAATAGACACATTCACACAGACACACACATATACACAGACACACACAGACACAGACACACACAGACTCACACACAGACTCACACACACAAACACACAAACACACACACAGACACACACACATATACACAGGCACACACAGACACACATAGACACTGACAGACACAGACACACAGACACACACACAGACACACACAGACACACACAAACACACAATCACAGTCGCATACAGACACACACACAGACACAGACAGAAACAACACACACAGACACAGACACACGCACAGACACTCACACAGACACAGACACACACAGACACAGACACACATACACATACTGACACAGACACACAAACACACACACAGACACAAACACACTCAGACACAATAACACACAGACACAAATACACACACACAGACACACGCACACAGACACACACAGACACAGACAAACACACACAGACATACACACATACACACAGACACACACACACACACAGACACAGACACACACACACAGACACACACACAGACACAAACACACACACACAATCACAGTCACATACAGACACACACACAGACACAGACAGACACAAACACACAGGCACAAATATACAAACACACGCACAGACACTCGCACAGACACACACAGACACACACAGACACGCACACACACAGACACGCACACTCACAGACACACACACACAGACACAAACACAGACACAGTCACAGTCACATACAGACACACACACAGACACAAACACAGGCACACACAGACACAGGCACACACACAGACATACACACAGACACAGACACACACAGACACACCCACGCAGACTTACACACAATCACAGACACACACACAGACACACAGTGACACAAACACACACAGACAGAAATATACACACAGACACAGACACACACACAGACACAGACACTGGCAGACACACACAGACACACACAGAGACACACACACAGGCACACACACACAGACACACACAGACACAACCAGACTCACACACACACACACATACACACTGATACACAGAGACACACAGACGCAGACAGACACACATAAACACACAGACATACACACAGACCCACACCTACACAGACACACACATAGACACACACACAGACAGAGACAGACACACAGAACACACAGACACACACACAGATGCACACACATACAGACACACACATAGACACACACACAGACACACATACACATACAGACACACAAACACACACAGACACAAATACACACAGAGAGACACACACAGATGTATACGCACATAAACACAGACACACACATAGACACACACACAGACACAAACACACAAAGACATTCACAGACACACACAGACACACACACATACACAAAGACACACGCACACAGACACACACAGACACACACACACACACACACATACACACAGACACACACACAGACACACACAGACACAGACAGACACACACAGACATAGACACAGACACACACACACTCACAGACACACACAGACACATACACATACACACAGGCACACACACAGACACACACAGACACAGACAGACACACACAGACATAGACACAGACACACACACACCTACAGACACACATACCGACACAGACACACAAACACACACAGACACAATCATACACAGACACAAATACACACACACAGACACACACATGCACAGAGACACACAGACATAAACGCACATGCACAGACACACTCACACAGACACAGACACACAAACACACACACAGACACACACAGACGCACACAGGCACACACACAGACACGCACACAGACACACACACAGACACACACACACATACACACAGACACACACACACAGACAGACACAGACACACACACAGACACACACACACACAGACACAAACACACACACACAATCACAGTCACATACAGACACAGACAGACACAAACACACAGACACAAATGTACAAACACACACACAGACACTCACACAGACACACACAGACACACACACTCACAGACACAGACACAGACACATAGACACACAGACACACACACTAATAGACACATTCACACAGACACACACATACACACAGACACACACAGACACACACAGACTCACACACACAAACACACAAACACACACACAGACACACACACATATACACAGACACACACAGACACAACCAGACTCACACACACATACACATACACACTGATACACAGACACACACAGACAGACACACAGACACAGACAGACACACATAAACACACAGACATACACACAGACCCACACCTACACAGACACACACATAGACACACACACAGACAGAGACAGACACACAGAAACACACAGACACACACACAGATGCACACACATACAGACACACACATAGACACACACACACAGACACACATACACATACAGACACACATATACATACAGACACAGACACACAAACACACACAGACACAAATACACACAGAGAGACACACACAGATGTATACGCACATAAACACAGACACACACATAGACACACACACAGACACAAACACACAAAGACATTCACAGACACACACACATACACAAAGACACACGCACACAGACACACACAGACACACACACACACACATACACACAGACACACACACAGACACACACAAACACAGACAGACACACACAGACATAGACACAGACACATACACACTCACAGACACACACAGACACATACACATACACACAGACACACTCACAGACACAGACAGACACACACAGACATAGAAACAGACACACACACAGACCTGCAGACACACATACCGACACAGACACACAAACACACACAGACACAATCATACACAGACACAAATACACACACACAGACACACACACGCACAGAGACACACAGACATAAACGCACACGCACAGACACACTCACACAGACACAGACACACAAACACACACACAGACACACACAGACGCACACAGGCACACACACAGACACGCACACAGACACACACACATATACACAGTCACACACACATACACACACACACGCACACAGACACACACAGACACAGACAAACGCACACAGACACACACACACATACACACAGACACACACACACACAGACACAAACACACACACACAATCACAGTCACATACAGACACAGACAGACACAAACACACAGACACAAATGTACAAACACACACACAGACACTCACACAGACACACACAGACACACACACTCACAGACACAGACACAGACACATAGACACACAGACACACACACTAATAGACACATTCACACAGACACACACATATACACAGACACACACAGACACAGACACACACAGACTCACACACACAAACACACACACAGACACACACACATATACACAGGCACACACAGACACACAGACACACACAGAGATACACACACAGGCACACACACAGACACACACAGACACAACCAGACTCACACACACACACACATACACACTGATACACAGAGACACACAGACAGACACACAGACACAGACAGACACACATAAACACACAGACATACACACAGACCCACACCTACACAGACACACACATAGACACACACACAGACAGAGACAGACACACAGAAACACACAGACACACACACAGATGCACACACATACAGACACACACATAGACACACACACACAGACACACATACACATACAGACACACATATACATACAGACACAGACACACAAACACACACAGACACAAATACACACAGAGAGACACACACAGATTAATACGCACATAAACACAGACACACACATAGACACACACACAGACACAAACACACAAAGACATTCACAGACACACACAGACACACACACATACACAAAGACACACGCACACAGACACACACAGACACACACACACACACATACACACAGACACACACACAGACACACACAGACACAGACAGACACACACAGACATAGACACAGACACATACACACTCACAGACACACACAGACACATACACATACACACAGACACACACACAGACACAGACAGACACACACAGACATAGACACAGACACACACACACCTACAGACACACATACCGACACAGACACACAAACACACACAGACACAATCATACACAGACACAAATACACACACACAGACACACACACGCACAGAGACACACAGACATAAATGCACACGCACAGACACACTCACACAGACACAGACACACAAACACACACACAGACACACACAGACGCACACAGGCACACACACAGACACGCACACAGACACACACACATATACACAGTCACACACACATACACACACACACGCACACAGACACACACAGACACAGACACAGACAAATGCACACAGACACACACACACATACACACAGACACACACACACAGACAGACACAGACACACAGACAGACACACACACACACAGACACAAACACACACACACAATCACAGTCACATACAGACACAGACAGACACAAACACACAGACACAAATGTACAAACACACGCACAGACACTCACACAGACACACACAGACACACACACTCACAGACACAGACACATAGACACACAGACACACACACTAATAGACACATTCACACAGACACACACATATACACAGACACACACAGACACAGACACACACAGACTCACACACAGAATCACACACACAAACACACACACAGACACACACACATATACACAGGCACACACAGACACACATAGACACTGACAGACACAGACACACAGACACACACACAGACACACACAAACACACAATCACAGTCGCATACAGACACACACACAGACACAGACAGAAACAACACACACAGACACAGACACACGCACAGACACTCACACAGACACAGACACACACAGACACACACAGACACAGACACACATACACATACTGACACAGACACACAAACACACACACAGACACAAACACACTCAGACACAATAACACACAGACACAAATACACACACACAGACACACGCACACAGACACACACAGACACAGACACAGACAAACACACACAGACATACACACATACACACAGACACACACACACACACAGACACAGACACACACACACAGACACACACACAGACACAAACACACACACACAATCACAGTCACATACAGACACACACACAGACACAGACAGACACAAACACACAGACACAAATATACAAACACACGCACAGACACTCGCACAGACACACACAGACACACACAGACACGCACACACAGACACGCACACTCACAGACACACACACACAGACACAAACACACACACAATCACAGTCACATACAGACACACACACAGACACAAACACAGACACACACAGACACAGACAGACACACACAGACATAGACACAGACACACACACACCTACAGACACACATACCGACACAGACACACAAACACACACAGACACAATCATACACAGACACAAATACACACACACACACACACACGCACAGAGACACACAGACATAAACGCACACGCACAGACACACTCACACAGACACAGACACACAAACACACACACAGACACACACAGACGCACACAGGCACACACACAGACACACACACATATACACAGTCACACACACATACACACACACACGCACACAGACACACACAGACACAGACAAACGCACACAGACACACACACACATACACACAGACACACACAAACAGACAGACACAGACACACACAGACACACACACACACAGACACAAACACACACACACAATCACAGTCACATACAGACACAGACAGACACAAACACACAGACACAAATGTACAAACACACGCACAGACACTCACACAGACACACACAGACACACACACTCACAGACACAGACACAGACACATAGACACACAGACACACACACTAATAGACACATTAACACAGACACACACATATACACAGACACACACAGACACAGACACACACAGACTCACACACACAAACACACAAACACACACACAGACACACACACATATACACAGGCACACACAGACACACATAGACACTGACAGACACAGACACACAGACACACACAGACACACACAAACACACAATCACAGTCGCATACAGACACACACACAGACACAGACAGAAACAACACACACAGACACAGACACACGCACAGACACTCACACAGACACAGACACACACAGACACACATACACATACTGACACAGACACACAAACACACACACAGACACAAACACACTCAGACACAATAACACACAGACACAAATACACACACACAGACACACGCACACAGACACACACAGACACAGACAAACACACACAGACATACACACATACACACAGACACACACACACAGACACAGACACACACACACAGGCACACACACAGACACAAACACACACACACAATCACAGTCACATACAGACACACACACAGACACAGACAGACACAAACACACAGACACAAATATACAAACACACGCACAGACACTCGCACAGACACACACAGACACACACAGACACGCACACACACAGACACGCACACTCACAGACACACACACACAGACACAAACACACACACAATCACAGTCACATGCAGACACAAACACATACACACAGACACAGACAGACACACACAGACATAGACACAGACACACACACACCTACAGACACACATACCGACACAGACACACAAACACACACAGACACAATCATACACAGACACAAATACACACACACAGACACACACACGCACAGAGACACACAGACATAAACGCACACGCACAGACACACTCACACAGACACAGACACACAAACACACACACAGACACACACAGACGCACACAGGCACACACACAGACACGCACACAGACACACACACATATACACAGTCACACACACATACACACACACACGCACACAGACACACACAGACACAGACAAACGCACACAGACACACACACACATACACACAGACACACACACACACACAGACACAGACACACACAGACACACACACACACAGACACAAACACACACACACAATCACAGTCACATACAGACACAGACAGACACAAACACACAGACACAAATGTACAAACACACGCACAGACACTCACACAGACACACACAGACACACACACTCACAGACACAGACACAGACACATAGACACACAGACACACACACTAATAGACACATTCACACAGACACACACATATACACAGACACACACAGACACAGACACACACAGACTCACACACAGACTCACACACACAAACACACAAACACACACACAGACACACACACATATACACAGGCACACACAGACACACATAGACACTGACAGACACAGACACACAGACACACACAGACACACACAAACACACAATCACAGTCGCATACAGACACACACACAGACACAGACAGAAACAACACACACAGACACAGACACACGCACAGACACTCACACAGACACAGACACACACAGACACACACAGACACAGACACACATACACATACTGACACAGACACACAAACACACACACAGACACAAACACACTCAAACACAATAACACACAGACACAAATACACACACACAGACACACGCACACAGACACACACAGACACAGACAAACACACACAGACATACACACATACACACAGACACAGACACACACACACAGGCACACACACAGACACAAACACACACACACAATCACAGTCACATACAGACACACACACAGACACAGACAGACACAAACACACAGACACAAATATACAAACACACGCACAGACACTCGCACAGACACACACAGACACACACAGACACGCACACACACAGACACGCACACTCACAGACACACACACACAGACACAAACACACACACAATCACAGTCACATACAGACACAAACACAGACACACACAGACACAGACAGACACACACAGACATAGACACAGACACACACACACCTACAGACACACATACCGACACAGACACACAAACACACACAGACACAATCATACACAGACACAAATACACACACACAGACACACACACGCACAGAGACACACAGACATAAACGCACACGCACAGACACACTCACACAGACACAGACACACAAACACACACACAGACACACACAGACACAACCAGACTCACACACACACACACATACACACTGATACACAGAGACACACAGACAGACACACAGACGCAGACAGACACACATAAACACACAGACATACACACAGACCCACACCTACACAGACACACACATAGACACACACACAGACAGAGACAGACACACAGAACACACAGACACACACACAGATGCACACACATACAGACACACACATGGACACACACACAGACACACATACACATACAGACACACAAACACACACAGACACAAATACACACAGAGAGACACACACAGATGTATACGCACATAAACACAGACACACACATAGACACACACACAGACACAAACACACAAAGACATTCACAGACACACACAGACACACACACATACACAAAGACACACGCACACAGACACACACAGACACACACACACACACACACATACACACAGACACACACACAGACACACACAGACACAGACAGACACACACAGACATAGACACAGACACACACACACTCACAGACACACACAGACACATACACATACAGACAGGCACACACACAGACACACACAGACACAGACAGACACACACAGACATAGACACAGACACACACACACCTACAGACACACATACCGACACAGACACACAAACACACACAGACACAATCATACACAGACACAAATACACACACACAGACACACACACGCACAGAGACACACAGACATAAACGCACATGCACAGACACACTCACACAGACACAGACACACAAACACACACAGACACACACAGACGCACACAGGCACACACACAGACACGCACACGGACACACACACAGACACACACACACATACACACAGACACACACACACAGACAGACACAGACACACACACAGACACACACACACACAGACACAAACACACACACACAATCACAGTCACATACAGACACAGACAGACACAAACACACAGACACAAATGTACAAACACACACACAGACACTCACACAGACACACACAGACACACACACTCACAGACACAGACACAGACACATAGACACACAGACACACACACTAATAGACACATTCACACAGACACACACATACACACAGACACACACAGACACACACAGACTCACACACACAAACACACAAACACACACACAGACACACACACATATACACAGACACACACAGACACAACCAGACTCACACACACATACACATACACACTGATACACAGACACACACAGACAGACACACAGACACAGACAGACACACATAAACACACAGACATACACACAGACCCACACCTACACAGACACACACATAGACACACACACAGACAGAGACAGACACACAGAAACACACAGACACACACACAGATGCACACACATACAGACACACACATAGACACACACACACAGACACACATACACATACAGACACACATATACATACAGACACAGACACACAAACACACACAGACACAAATACACACAGAGAGACACACACAGATGTATACGCACATAAACACAGACACACACATAGACACACACACAGACACAAACACACAAAGACATTCACAGACACATACACAAAGACACACGCACACAGACACACACAGACACACACACACACACATACACACAGACACACACACAGACACACACAAACACAGACAGACACACACAGACATAGACACAGACACATACACACTCACAGACACACACAGACACATACACATACACACAGACACACACACAGACACAGACAGACACACACAGACATAGAAACAGACACACACACACACATGCAGACGCACATACCGACACAGACACACAAACACACACAGACACAATCATACACAGACACAAATACACACACACAGACACACACACGCACAGAGACACACAGACATAAACGCACACGCACAGACACACTCACACAGACACAGACACACAAACACACACACAGACACACACAGACGCACACAGGCACACACACAGACACGCACACAGACACACACACATATACACAGTCACACACACATACACACACACACGCACACAGACACACACAGACACAGACAAACGCACACAGACACACACACACATACACACAGACACACACACACACAGACACAAACACACACACACAATCACAGTCACATACAGACACAGACAGACACAAACACACAGACACAAATGTACAAACACACACACAGACACTCACACAGACACACACAGACACACACACTCACAGACACAGACACAGACACATAGACACACAGACACACACACTAATAGACACATTCACACAGACACACACATATACACAGACACACACAGACACAGACACACACAGACTTACACACACAAACACACACACAGACACACACACATATACACAGGCACACACAGACACACACAGAGACACACACACAGGCACACACACACAGACACACACAGACACAACCAGACTCACACACACACACACACATACACACTGATACACAGAGACACACAGACAGACACACAGACACAGACAGACACACATAAACACACAGACATACACACAGACCCACACCTACACAGACACACACATAGACACACACACAGACAGAGACAGACACACAGAAACACACAGACACACACACAGATGCACACACATACAGACACACACATAGACACACACACACAGACACACATACACATACAGACACACATATACATACAGACACAGACACACAAACACACACAGACACAAATACACACAGAGAGACACACACAGATTAATACGCACATAAACACAGACACACACATAGACACACACAGACACAAACACACAAAGACATTCACAGACACACACAGACACACACACATACACAAAGACACACGCACACAGACACACACAGACACACACACACACACATACACACAGACACACACACAGACACACACAGACACAGACAGACACACACAGACATAGACACAGACACATACACACTCACAGACACACACAGACACATACACATACACACAGACACACACACAGACACAGACAGACACACACAGACATAGACACAGACACACACACACCTACAGACACACATACCGACACAGACACACAAACACACACAGACACAATCATACACAGACACAAATACACACACACAGACACACACACGCACAGAGACACACAGACATAAACGCACACGCACAGACACACTCACACAGACACAGACACACAAACACACACACAGACACACACAGACGCACACAGGCACACACACAGACACGCACACAGACACACACACATATACACAGTCACACACACATACACACACACACGCACACACACACACACAGACACAGACAAATGCACACAGACACACACACACATACACACAGACACACACACACAGACAGACACAGACACACACACAGACACAGACACACACAGACACAAACACACACACACAATCACAGTCACATACAGACACAGACAGACACAAACACACAGACACAAATGTACAAACACACGCACAGACACTCACACAGACACACACAGACACACACACTCACAGACATAGACACACAGACACACACACTAATAGACACATTCACACAGACACACACATATACACAGACACACACAGACACAGACACACACAGACTCACACACACAAACACACACACAGACACACACACATATACACAGGCACACACAGACACACATAGACACTGACAGACACAGACACACAGACACACACACAGACACACACAAACACACAATCACAGTCGCATACAGACACACACACAGACACAGACAGAAACAACACACACAGACACAGACACATGCACAGACACTCACACAGACACAGACACACACAGACACACACAGACACAGACACACATACACATACTGACACAGACACACAAACACACACACAGACACAAACACACTCAGACACAATAACACACAGACACAAATACACACACACAGACACACGCACACAGACACACACAGACACAGACACAGACAAACACACACAGACATACACACATACACACAGACACACACACACACAGACACAGACACACACACACAGGCACACACACAGACACAAACATACACACACAATCACAGTCACATACAGACACACACACAGACACAGACAGACACAAACACACAGACACAAATATACAAACACACGCACAGACACTCGCACAGACACACACAGACACACACAGACACGCACACACCGACACGCACACTCACAGACACACACACACAGACACAAACACACACACGATCACAGTCACATACAGACACACACACAGACACAAACACAGACACACACAGACACAGACAGACACACACAGACATAGACACAGACACACACACACCTACAGACACACATACCGACACAGACACACAAACACACACAGACACAATCATACACAGACACAAATACACACACAGACACACACACGCACAGAGACACACAGACATAAACGCACACGCACAGACACACTCACACAGACACAGACACACAAACACACACACAGACACACACAGACGCACACAGGCACACACACAGACACGCACACAGACACACACACATATACACAGTCACACACACATACACACACACACGCACACAGACACACACAGACACAGACAAACGCACACAGACACACACACACATACACACAGACACACACACACAGACAGACACAGACACACACAGACACACACACACACAGACACAAACACACACACACACAATCACAGTCACATACAGACACAGACAGACACAAACACACAGACACAAATGTACAAACACACGCACAGACACTCACACAGACACACACAGACACACACACTCACAGACACAGACACAGACACATAGACACACAGACACACACACTAATAGACACATTCACACAGACACACACATATACACAGACACACACAGACACAGACACACACAGACTCACACACACAAACACACAAACACACACACAGACACACACACATATACACAGGCACACACAGACACACATAGACACTGACAGACACAGACACACAGACACACACACAGACACACACAGACACACACAAACACACAATCACAGTCGCATACAGACACACACACAGACACAGACAGAAACAACACACACAGACACAGACACACGCACAGACACTCACACAGACACAGACACACACAGACACACACAGACACAGACACACATACACATACTGACACAGACACACAAACACACACACAGACACAAACACACTCAGACACAATAACACACAGACACAAATACACACACACAGACACACGCACACAGACACACACAGACACAGACAAGCACACACAGACATACACACATACACACAGACACACACACACAGACACAGACACACACACACAGGCACACACACAGACACAAACACACACACACAATCACAGTCACATACAGACACACACACAGACACAGACAGACACAAACACACAGACACAAATATACAAACACACGCACAGACACTCGCACAGACACACACAGACACACACAGACACGCACACACACAGACACGCACACTCACAGACACACACACACAGACACAAACACACACACAATCACAGTCACATACAGACACAAACACAGACACACAGAGACACAGACAGACACACACAGACATAGACACAGACACACACACACCTACAGACACACATACCGACACAGACACACAAACACACACAGACACAATCATACACAGGCACAAATACACACACACAGACACACACACGCACAGAGACACACAGACATAAACGCACACGCACAGACACACTCACACAGACACAGACACACAAACACACACACAGACACACACAGACGCACACAGGC
The DNA here is from genome assembly GCF_037043375.1 of Chiloscyllium plagiosum. Taxonomy (NCBI): domain Eukaryota; kingdom Metazoa; phylum Chordata; class Chondrichthyes; order Orectolobiformes; family Hemiscylliidae; genus Chiloscyllium; species Chiloscyllium plagiosum. The sequence goes on along the minus strand of NW_028270151.1, from coordinate 22,842,564 downwards.
ACACACACAGACACGCACACAGACACACACACATATACACAGTCACACACACATACACACACACACACAGACACACACAGACACAGACACAGACAAACGCACACAGACACACACACATATACACACAGACACACACACACAGACAGACACAGACACACACACAGACACACACACACACAGACACAAACACACACACACAATCACAGTCACATACAGACACAGACAGACACAAACACACAGACACAAATGTACAAACACACGCACAGACACTCACACAGACACACACAGACACACACACTCACAGACACAGACACAGACACATAGACACACAGACACACACACTAATAGACACATTCACACAGACACACACATATACACAGATACACACAGACACAGACACACACAGACTCACACACAGACTCACACACACAAACACACAAACACACACACAGACACACACACATATACACAGGCACACACAGACACACATAGACACTGACAGACACAGACACACAGACACACACCCAGACACACACAGACACACACAAACACACAATCACAGTCGCATACAGACACACACACAGACACAGACAGAAACAACACACACAGACACAGACACACGCACAGACACTCACACAGACACAGACACACACAGACACACACAGACACAGACACACATACACATACTGACACAGACACACAAACACACACACAGACACAAACACACTCAGACACAATAACACACAGACACAAATACACACACACAGACACACGCACACAGACACACACAGACACAGACACAGACAAACACACACAGACATACACACATACACACAGACACACACACACACAGACACAGACACACACACACAGACACACACACAGACACAAAACACACACACACAATCACAGTCACATACAGACACACACACAGACACAGACAGACACAAACACACTGACACAAATATACAAACACACGCACAGACACTCGCACAGACACACACAGACACACACAGACACACACACACACAGACACGCACACTCACAGACACACACACACAGACACAAATACACACACAATCACAGTCACATACAGACACACACACAGACACAAACACAGACACACACAGACACAGGCACACACACAGACATACACACAGACACAGACACACACAGACACACCCACGCAGACTTACACACAATCACAGACACACACACAGACACACAGTGACACAAACACACACAGACAGAAATATACACACAGACACAGACACACACACAGACACAGACACTGGCAGACACACACAGACACACACAGAGACACACACACAGGCACACACACACAGACACACACAGACACAACCAGACTCACATACACACTGATACACAGAGACACACAGACAGACACACTGACGCAGACAGACACACATAAACACACAGACATACACACAGACCCACACCTACACAGACACACACACAGACAGAGACAGACACACAGAAACACACAGACACACACACAGATGCACACACATACAGACACACACATAGACACACACACAGACACACATACACATACAGACACACAAACACACACAGACACAAATACACACAGAGAGACACACACAGATGTATACGCACATAAACACAGACACACACATAGACACACACACAGACACAAACACACAACGACATTCACAGACACACACAGACACACACACATACACAAATACACACGCACACAGACACACACAGACACACACACACACATACACACAGACACACACACAGACACACACAGACACAGACAGACACACACAGACATAGACACAGACACACACACACTCACAGACACACACAGACACATACACATACACACAGGCACACACACAGACACACACAGACACAGACAGACACACACAGACATAGACACAGACACACACACACCTACAGACACACATACCGACACAGACACACAAACACACACAGACACAATCATACACAGACACAAATACACACACACAGACACACACACGCACAGAGACACACAGACATAAACGCACATGCACAGACACACTCACACAGACACAGACACACAAACACACACACAGACACACACAGACGCACACAGGCACACACACAGACACGCACACAGACACACACACAGACACACACACACATACACACAGACACACACACACAGACAGACACAGACACACACACAGACACACACACACAGACACAAACACACACACACAATCACAGTCACATACAGACACAGACAGACACAAACACACAGACACAAATGTACAAACACACACACAGACACTCACACAGACACACACAGACACACACACTCACAGACACAGACACAGACACATAGACACACAGACACACACACTAATAGACACATTCACACAGGCACACACATATACACAGACACACACAGACACAGACACACACAGACTCACACACACAAACACACAAACACACACACAGACACACACACATATACACAGGCACACACAGACACACAGACACACACAGAGACACACACACAGGCACACACACACAGACACACACAGACACAACCAGACTCACACACACACACACATACACACTGATACACAGAGACACACAGACAGACACACAGACGCAGACAGACACACATAAACACACAGACATACACACAGACCCACACCTACACAGACACACACATAGACACACACACACAGACAGAGACAGACACACAGAAACACACAGACACACACACAGATGCACACACATACAGACACACACATAGACACACATACACATACAGGCACACATATACATACAGACACAGACACACAAACACACACAGACACAAATACACACAGAGAGACACACACAGATTAATACGCACATAAACATAGACACACACACAGACACAAACACACAAAAACATTCACAGACACACACAGACACACACACATACACAAAGACACACGCACACAGACACACACAGACACACACACACACATACACACAGACACACACACAGACACACACAGTCACAGACAGACACACACAGACATAGACACAGACACACACACACTCACAGACACACACAGACACATACACATACACACAGACACACACACAGACACACACAGACACAGACAGACACACACAGACATAGACACAGACACACACACACCTACAGACACACATACCGACACAGACACACAAACACACACAGACACAATCATACACAGACACAAATACACACACACAGACACACACACGCACAGAGACACACAGACATAAACGCACACGCACAGACACACTCACACAGACACAGACACACAAACACACACACAGACACACACAGACGCACACAGGCACACACACAGACACGCACACAGACACACACACATATACACAGTCACACACACATACACACACACGCACACAGACACACACAGACACAGACACAGACAAACGCACACAGACACACACACACATACACACACACACAGACAGACAGAGACACACACACAGACACACACACACACAGACACAAACACACACACACAATCACAGTCACATACAGACACAGACAGACACAAACACACAGACACAAATGTACAAACACACGCACAGACACTCACACAGACACACACAGACACACACACTCACAGACACAGACACAGACACATAGACACACAGACACACACACTAATAGACACATTCACACAGACACACACATATACACAGACACACACAGACACAGACACACACAGACACACACAGACTCACACACAGACTCACACACACAAACACACAAACACACACACAGACACACACACATATACACAGACACACACAGACACACATAGACACTGACAGACACAGACACACAGACACACACACAGACACACACAAACACACAATCACAGTCGCATACAGACACACACACAGACACAGACAGAAACAACACACACAGACACAGACACACGCACAGACACTCACACAGACACAGACACACACAGACACACACAGACACACATACACATACTGACACAGACACACAAACACACACACAGACACAAACACACTCAGACACAATAACACACAGACACAAATACACACACACAGACACACGCACACAGACACACACAGACACAGACACAGACAAACACACACAGACATACACACATACACACAGACACACACACACACAGAGACACAGACACACACACACAGACACACACACAGACACAAACACACACACACAATCACAGTCACATACAGACACACACACAGACACAGACAGACACAAACACACAGACACAAATATACAAACACACGCACAGACACTCGCACAGACACACACAGACACACACAGACACGCACACACACAGACACGCACACTCACAGACACACACACACAGACACAAACACACACACAATCACAGTCACATACAGACACACACACAGACACAAACACAGACACACACAGACACAGACAGACACACACAGACATAGACACAAACACACACACACCTACAGACACACATACCGACACAGACACACAAACACACACAGACACAATCATACACAGACACAAATACACACACACAGACACTCACACGCACAGAGACACACAGACATAAACGCACACGCACAGACACACTTACACAGACACAGACACACAAACACACACACAGACACACACAGACGCACACAGGCACACACACAGACACGCACACAGACACACACACATATACGCAGTCACACACACATACACACACACACGCACACAGACACACACAGACACAGACAAACGCACACAGACACACACACACATACACACAGACACACACACACAGACAGACACAGACACACACACAGACACACACACACACAGACACAAACACACACACACAATCACAGTCACATACAGACACAGACAGACACAAACACACAGACACAAATGTACAAACACACGCACAGACACTCACACAGACACACACAGACACACACACTCACAGACACAGACACAGACACATAGACACACAGACACACACACTAATAGACACATTCACACAGACACACACATATACACAGACACACACAGACACAGACACACACAGACACACACAGACTCACACACACAAACACACAAACACACACACAGACACACACACATACACAGGCACACACAGACACACATAGACACTGACAGACACAGACACACAGACACACACAGACACACACAAACACACAATCACAGTCGCATACAGACACACACACAGACACAGACAGAAACAACACACACAGACACAGACACACGCACAGAGACACACAGACATAAACGCACACGCACAGACACACTCACACAGACACAGACACACAAACACACACACAGACACACACAGACGCACACAGGCACACACACAGACACGCACACAGACACACACACATATACACAGTCACACACACATACACACACACGCACACAGACACACACAGACACAGACACAGACAAACGCACACAGACACACACACACATACACACACACACAGACAGAGACACACACACAGACACACACACACACAGACACAAACACACACACACAATCACAGTCACATACAGACACAGACAGACACAAACACACAGACACAAATGTACAAACACACGCACAGACACTCACACAGACACACACAGACACACACACTCACAGACACAGACACAGACACATAGACACACAGACACACACACTAATAGACACATTCACACAGACACACGCACAGACACTCACACAGACACAGACACACACAGACACACACAGACACAGACACACATACACATACTGACACAGACACACAAACACACACACAGACACAAACACACTCAAACACAATAACACACAGACACAAATACACACACACAGACACACGCACACAGACACACACAGACACAGACAAACACACACAGACATACACACATACACACAGACACAGACACACACACACAGGCACACACACAGACACAAACACACACACACAATCACAGTCACATACAGACACACACACAGACACAGACAGACACAAACACACAGACACAAATATACAAACACACGCACAGACACTCGCACAGACACACACAGACACACACAGACACGCACACACACAGACACGCACACTCACAGACACACACACACAGACACAAACACACACACAGTCACAGTCACATACAGACACACACACAGACACAAACACAGACACACACAGACACAGGCACACACACAGACATAACACACAGACACAGACACACACAGACACACCCACGCAGACTTACACACAATCACAGACACACACACAGACACACAGTGACACAAACACACACAGACAGAAATATACACACAGACACAGACACACACACAGACACAGACACTGGCAGACACACACAGACACACACAGAGACACACACACAGGCACACACACAGAGACACACACAGACACAACCAGGCTCACACACACACACACATACACACTGATACACAGAGACACACAGACAGACACACAGACGCAGACAGACACACATAAACACACAGACATACACACAGACCCACACCTACACAGACACACACACAGACAGAGACAGACACACAGAAACACACAGACACACACTCAGATGCACACACATACAGACACACACATAGACACACACACAGACACACATACACATACAGACACACAAACACACACAGGCACAAATACACACAGAGAGACACACACAGATGTATACGCACATAAACACAGACACACACATAGACACACACACAGACACAAACACACAAAGACATTCACAGACACACACAGACACACACACATACACAAAGACACACGCACACAGACACACACAGACACACACACACATACACACAGACACACACACAGACACACACAGACACAGACAGACACACACAGACATAGACACAGACACACACACACTCACAGACACACACAGACACATACACATACACACAGACACACACACAGACACACACAGACACAGACAGACACACACAGACATAGACACAGACACACACACACCTACAGACACACATACCGACACAGACACACAAACACACACAGACACAATCATACACAGACATAAATACACACACACAGACACACACACGCACAGAGACACACAGACATAAACGCACACGCACAGACACACTCACACAGACACAGACACACAAACACACACACAGACACACACAGACGCACACAGGCACACGCACACAGACACAGACACAGACACACACACACATACACACAGACACACACACACAGACAGACACAGACACACACACAGACACACACACACAGACACAAACACACACACACAATCACAGTCACATACAGACACAGACAGACACAAACACACAGACACAAATGTACAAACACACGCACAGACACTCACACAGACATACACAGACACACACACTCACAGACACAGACACAGACACATAGACACACAGACACACACACTAATAGACACATTCACACAGACACACACATATACACAGACACACACAGACACAGACACACACAGACACAGACACACACAGACTCACACACATATACACAGGCACACACAGACACACATAGACACTGACAGACACAGACACACAGACACACACACATACACACAGACACACACACACAGACACACACACATATACACAGGCACACACAGACACACATAGACACTGACAGACACAGACACACAGACACACACACAGACACACACAGACACACACAAACACACAATCACAGTCGCATACAGACACACACACAGACACAGACAGAAACAACACACACAGACACAGACACACGCACAGACACTCACACAGACACAGACACACACAGACACAGACACACATACACATACTGACACAGACACACAAACACACACACAGACACAAACACACTCAGACACAATAACACACAGACACAAATACACACACACAGACACACGCACACAGACACACACAGACACAGACACAGACAAACACACACAGACGCACACAGACACACACACATACACACAGACACACACACACACAGACACAGACACACACACACACAGACACAAACACACACACACAATCACAGTCACATACAGACACACACACAGACACAGACAGACACAAACACACACAGACACAAATATACAAACACACGCACAGACACTCACACAGCCACACACAGACACACACAGACACGCACACTCACAGACACAGGCACACAGACACCCAGACACACACACTCATAGACACATACACACAGACACACACATATACACAGACACACACAGACACACACACAGACTCACACACACAGGCACAGACACACAAACACACACACACAGACACACACACATATACGCAGGCACACACAGACACTGACAGACACAGACACACAGACACACAGACAGACACACACAGACACAAACACACACACACAAACACACAAACACAGACACACACACAAAATCACAGACAGACACACAGACACACCGACACAAACACACACAAACACAAATATACACACAGACACTCACACAGACACAGACACAAACACAGACAGACACAGACACACACAGACACACACAGACAGACACACTCACAGACACACAGACACACACACAGACACAGACACAAACACACACAGACACAGGCACAAACAAACACACACAGACACAAACACACAGACACACACACATACACACACACAGGCACACACAGACACGCACACAGACACACACAGACACAGGCAAGCACACTCAGACACAGACTCAGACACACACACAATCACAGACACAGACATATACACATACACACACAAACACACACACACCTACAGACACACACACATACCAACACAGACACACAAACACACACACAGACACAAACACACTCAGACAGACACACACACGCACAGAGACACACACACATACATAAATGCATACGCACAGACACACACTGACACAGACCCACAAACACATATATAGACACACACAGACACACACACAGACTCACACTCACAGACACAAAAACATACACACAGACACACACAGAAACACATATACACTGACACACACTGACACACATACACAGACACACAGACACAGACACCCACACAGACACACACAGACACACACACAAACACACACAGACACACACACACACAGACACACAAATACATACAGACACAAACACACACAGACACAGACACACACACGCACTGAGACACACACAGACACACACACAGACACACAAACACACACACAGAGAGACAGACACACATACAGACACACACGGACATGCACACAGACACACACAGACAGACACACATATGCACAGACACACACACAGACACACAGAGACACAGGCACACAGACATAGACACACAGACACACATACATACAGACACACAAACACACACAGACACACACACACAGACACACACACAGACACAAACACACACAGACACAAATACACACACACTCACAGACACACATGTACAGACACTCACACAGACACAGACACTCACACACGCATACAGTCTCACAGGCACAGGCACACACACACACGGACACACACACACAGACACACACTCAAACACACATACAGACACACACAGACACACACACAGACACACACACAGACACGCACACATGCACACACATTTTCACAGACACACACAGACACACACAGACACAGACACACACACACAGACTCACACACACAGACACACAATCACTCACACAGACACACACACATATACACAGACACACACAGACACACATAGACACTGACAGACACAGACACACAGACACAGACACACACAGACGCACACACAAACACACACAGACAGACACACAAACACACACAGACACAAACACACACAGACACAATCACACACAGACACACTCACGCACTGAGACACACACAGACACACACGCACACACAGAGACAGGCACACATACAGACACACACACAGACATGCACACAGACACACACAGACACACACACATATGCACAGACTCACACACAGACACACACACTCACAGACACAGACACACAGGCATAGGCAGACACAGACACACACACATACAGACACAGACACACAAACACGCACAAACACACACAGACACAGTCACACACAGACACACACACGCACTGAGACACACACAGACACACACAGAGACACACAAACACACACACAGACACACAGAGAGAGACAGACACACATATAGACACACACAGACATGCACACAGACACACACAGACAGACACACATATGCACAGACACACACAGACACACAGACATAGACACACAGACACACACACGTACAGACACAGACACACAAACACACACAGACACGAACACACACAGACACACACACAGACACAAACAGACAGACACACAAACACACACAGACACAAACACACACAGACACAATCACACACAGACACACTCACGCACTGAGACACACACAGACACACACGCACACACAGAGACAGGCACACATACAGACACACACACAGACATGCACACAGACACACACAGACACACACACATATGCACAGACTCACACACAGACACACACACTCACAGACACAGACACACAGGCATAGGCAGACACAGACACACACACATACAGACACAGACACACAAACACGCACAAACACACACAGACACAGTCACACACAGACACACACACGCACTGAGACACACACAGACACACACAGAGACACACAAACACACACACAGACACAGAGAGAGAGACAGACACACATATAGACACACACAGACATGCACACAGACACACACAGACAGACACACATATGCACAGACACACACAGACACACAGACATAGACACACAGACACACACACGTACAGACACAGACACACAAACACACACAGACACGAACACACACAGACACACACACAGACACAAACACACACAGACACAAATACACACACACTCACAGACACACATGTACAGACGCTCACACAGACACAGACACTCACACACGCATACAGTCTCACAGACACAGGCACACACACACGGACACACACACACAGACACACACTCAAACACACATACAGACACACACAGACACACACACAGACACGCACACATACACACACATATACACAGACACACACAGACACACACAGACTCACACACACAGACACACACATATACACAGACACACACACATATACACAGACACACACAGACACACATAGACACTGACAGACACAGACACACAGACACAGACACACACAGACGCACACAGACGCACACACAGACAGACACACAAACACACACAGACACAAACACACACAGACACAATCACACACAGACACACTCACGCACTGAGACACACACAGACACACACGCACACACAGAGACAGGCACACATACAGACACACACACAGACATGCACACAGACACACACAGACACACACACATATGCACAGACTCACACACAGACACACACACTCACAGACACAGACACACAGACATAGGCAGACACAGACACACACACATACAGACACAGACACACAAACACGCACAAACACACACAGACACAGTCACACACAGACACACACACGCACTGAGACACACACAGAGACACACAAACACACACACAGACACAGAGAGAGAGACAGACACACATATAGACACACACAGACATGCACACAGACACACACAGACAGACACACATATGCACAGACACACACAGACACACAGACATAGACACACAGACACACACACATACAGACACAGACACACAAACACACACAGACACGAACACACACAGACACACACACAGACACAAACACACACAGACACAAATACACACACACTCACAGACACACATGTACAGACACTCACACAGACACAGACACTCATACACGCATACAGTCTCACAGACACAGGCACACACACACGGACACACACACACAGACACACACTCAAACACACATACAGACACACACAGACACACACACAGACACGCACACATACACAGACATATACACAGGCACACACAGACACACACAGACTCACACACACAGACACACACACATATACACAGACACACACACATATACACAGACACACACAGACACACATAGACACTGACAGACACAGACACACAGACACAGACACACACAGACGCACACAGACGCACACACAAACACACACAGACAGACATACAAACACACACAGACACAAACACACACAGACACAATCACACACAGACACACTCACGCACTGAGACACACACAGACACACACACACACACAGAGACAGGCACACATACAGACACACACACAGACATGCACACAGACACACACAGACACACACACATATGCACAGACTCACACACAGACACACACACTCACAGACACAGACACATAGACATAGACACACACAGACACACACACATACAGACACAGACACACAAACACACACAAACACACACAGACACACACAGACACACACACACAGACACACACACAGACACAAACACACACAGACACAAATATACACACACACGCACAGACACTCACACAGGCACAGACACACGCAGATGCACACAGACACACACAGAGACACGCACAGACACAGACACACACAGACACAGACACAACCAGACTCACACATAGACACACACACACGCACACAGACACACACCCAAACACACACAGACACAGTCACAGACACACACAGACACAAACACACACTCACAGACACAGACACACACACACAACCACAGGCACACCCACGCAGACAAACACACAGACACAGACACTCACACAGACACAAACAGGTACACCCACGCAGACACACACGCAATCACAGACACACACACAGACACAAACACACACAGACACAAATATACACACACACGCACAGACACTCACACAGACACACGCAGACACACGCAGACACACACACAGACACGCACAGACACAGGCACACACAGACACAACCAGACTCACGCATAGACACACACACACGCGCACTGATACACACATACACACACAGACACAGGCAGACACACAGACACACACAGACACACATGCACACACAGACATACACACAGACACGCACAGACACAGACATACACATAGACACACACACAGACACAGGCAGACACACAGACAAACACAGACACACATACACACACACAGACACACACACACAGAGACGCACACACAGACACACACACTGACACACACAGAGAGACAGACACACATACAGACACACACAGACATGCACACAGACACACACAGGCAGACACACATATGCACAGACACACACACAGACACACAGAGACACACACTTACAGACACAGACACACAAACACACACAGACACACAAACACACAGACAGACACACAGAGGGAGACAGACACACATACAGACACACACAGACATGCACACAGACACACACAGACAGACACACATATGCACAGACACACACAGACACACAGAGACACAGACACACAGACATAGACACACAGACACACACACATACAGACACAGACACACAAACACACACAGACACGAACACACACAGACACACACACACACAGACACAAACACACACAGACACAAATACACACACACTCACAGACACACATGTACAGACAGACACTCACACAGACACAGACACTCACACACGCATACAGTCTCACAGACACAGGCACACACACACACAGACACACACTCAAACACACATACAGACACACACAGACACGCACACATACACACACATATATACAGACACACACAGACACACACAGGCACAGACACACACACAGACTCACACACACAGACACAGACACACAAACACACACACAGACACACACACATATACACAGACCTACACAGACACACATAGACACTGACAGACACTGACACACAGACACAGACACACACAGACACACTCACGCACTGAGACACACACAGACAGACACACACACAGAGACAGGCACACATACAGACACAAACACAGACATGCACACAGACACACACAGACAGACACACATATGCACAGACTCACACAAAGACAAACACACTCACAGACACAGACACACAGACATAGACACACACAGACACACACACATACAGACACAGACACACAAACACACACAGACACACACATACACACACACAGACACACACACACAGAGACGCACACACAGACACACACACTGACACACACAGAGAGACAGACACACATACAGACACACACAGACATGCACACAGACACACACAGACAGACACACATATGCACAGACACACACACAGACACACAGAGACACACACTTACAGACGCAGACACACAAACACACACAGACACACACACAGACACACAAACACACAGACAGACACACAGAGAGAGACAGACACACATACAGACACACACAGACATGCACACAGACACACACAGACAGACACACATATGCACAGGCACACACAGACACACAGAGACACAGACACACAGACATAGACACACAGACACACACACATACAGACACAGACACACAAACACACACAGACACGAACACACACAGACACACACACACAGACACAAACACACACAGACACAAATACACACACACTCACAGACACACATGTACAGACAGACACTCACACAGACACAGACGCTCAAACACGCATACAGTCTCACAGACACAGGCACACACACACGGACACACACACAGACACACACTCAAACACACATACAGACACACACAGACACGCACACATACACACACATATATACAGACACACACAGACACAGGCACACACACAGACTCACACACACAGACACAGACACACAAACACACACACACAGACACACACACATATACACAGACATACACAGAAACACATAGACACTGACAGACACTGACACACAGACACAGACACACACAGACACACACAGACACACACAGACACACACACAAACACACACAAACACACACAGACACACAGACAGACACACAAACACGCACAGACACACACACAGACACAATCACACACAGACACACTCACGCACTGAGACACACACAGACACACACACACACAGAGACAGGCACACATACAGACACACACACAGACATGCACACAGACACACACAGACAGACACACATATGCACAGACTCACACACAAACACACACACTCACAGACACAGACACACAGACATAGACACACACAGACACACACACATACAGACACAGACACACAAACACACACAGACACACACAGACACACACACAGACACACACACAGACACGCACAGACACAGACACACACAGACACAGACACAACCAGACTCACACATAGACACACACACACGCACACAGACACACACCCAAACTCACACAGACACACACAGACACACACAGACACAAACACACTCTCACAGACACAGACACACACACACAACCACAGGCACACCCACGCAGACAAACACACAGACACAGACACTCACACAGACACAAACAGGCACACCCACGCAGACACACACACAATCACAGACACACACACAGACACAAACACACACAGACACAAATATACATACACACGCACAGACACTCACACAGGCACAGACTGACACACAGGCACACACAGACACACATACACACACAGACATACACACAGACACGCACAGACACAGACACACACATAGACACACACACAGACACACAAACACACACAGACACACATACACACACAGACACACACACACACACACAGACACACACACAGACACACACACACAGACACATACAGACACAGACACACAAACACACATAGACACACACACAGGCACACTCAGACACAGACACAACCAGACTCACACACAGACACACACACACGCACACTGATACACACAGACACACACACAGACAGACACACAGACACACATACACACAGACATACACACAGACACACACAGACACAGACACACACACAGACACACACACAGACACAGACAGACACATTGACACACACAGACACACACATACACATACGGAAACACACACAGACACAAACACACATACAGACACACATACACATACAGACACAGACACACATACAGACACAGACACAAACACACACAGACAGACATACACACAGACACACGCACAGACACAGACAAACACATAGACACATGCACAGACACAGGCACACACAGACACAACCAGACTCACACATAGACACAGGCAGACACACAGACACACATACACACACAGACATACACACAGACACGCACAGACACAGACACACACATAGACACACACACAGACACACAAACACACACAGACACACATACACACACAGACACACATACACACACACAGACACACACACACATACACATACAGACACAGACACACAAACACACATAGACACACACACACGCACACTCAGACACAGACACAACCAGACTCACACACAGACACACACACACGCACACTGATACACACAGACACACACACAGACAGACACACAGAGACACAGACACACAGACATAGACACACAGACACACACACATACAGACACAGACACACAAACACACACACAGACATGAACACACACAGACACACACACACAGACACAAACACACACAGACACAAATACACACACACTCACAGACACACATGTACAGACACTCACACAGACACAGACACTCACACACTCATACAGTCTCACCGACACAGGCACACACACATGGACACACACACACAGACACACACTCAAACACACATACAGACACACACAGACACACACATAGACACGCACACATACACACACATATACACAGACACACACAGACACACACAGGCACAGACACACACACAGACTCACACACACAGACACAGACACACAAACACACACACAGACACACACACATATGCACAGACACAAACACAGGCACGCACAAACACACACAGACACACAGACACACACAGACACAAACACACACACAGACACACACACACAACACAGACACATATAAACACAAATATACACACACACGCACAGATTTTCACACAGACACAGACACAAACACAGACACTCACAGACACAACCAGACATACTGACATAGACACAGACACAAACACAGACACACACGCAGACGCACGCACAGACACACACAGACACAGACAGACACACTCAGACACAAACACAGACACAGAGAGAGAGAGACAGACACACACATATACACACAAACACACACAGACACACACAGTCACAGTCACACATCTCAGATGCACACACATAGACACAAACACACACAGACACAAATACACACACACTCACAGACACACACAGACACACACGTACAGACACTCACACAGACACAGACACTCACACACGCACACAGTCTCACAGACACAGGCACACACAGAGACACACACACAGACACACACACACACACACAATCACAGACACACACAGACACAAATACAGGCACACACAGACACACAGAGACACAAACACCCACAGACACAAATATACACACACACGCACAGACACTCACACAGACACACGCAGACACACACAGACACACACACAGACACATAAACACACACACAGACACACACAGAGACACAGACACTCACACAGACACACACAGAGACACAGACACTCAAACAGACACACACAGATACACACACAGACACAGACACAGGCACACACAGAGAGACACATGCCCAGACGCACTCAGATGCACATACACACAGACACAAACACACACATAGACACACACACACAGACACACACAGACACACTCATACACACACAGACACACACACAAAGACACATACACAAAAGCACACACACAGACACACATACAGACACACACACGCACACAGACACACGCACAGAAACACACACTCAGACACACACAGACACAGACGCACACACAGACAGACACACAGACATAGACACACACAGGCACACACACACATAGAAACACACAGACACACACGCACAGACACGCACACACACAGACACATACAGAAACACAGACACACACACACCCAGACACGCACACACACACAGACATACACACTCACAGACACATACACACAGACTCACAAACATATACAGACACACACACATACAGACACAGACACACAAACACACACACAGACATAAACACACACAGACACAAATACACACACAGGCACACACACACACTCTCAGACACACACACAGACACAAACGCACACACACAGACACACACACAGACACAAAAAGACACAGACACACAACCACACACACAGAGACATAAACACACACAGACACAAATACACACACAGGCACACACACACACTGTCAGACACACACACAGACACAAACGCGCACACACAGACACACACACAGACACAAAAAGACACAGACACACAACCACACACACACAGACACAGACACACACACAGTCACACACACAGCAACACACACAGACACACACACAGACAAACACACAGGCAAACACACAGACACACACAGACACACACAAACAGACAAACACACACACAGACAAACCCACACAGAGTCACAGACACACACACAGTCACAGACACACACAGACACACAGACAGACACACACACAGACACAAACACACACACAGACACAGACACACACATGCAGACACACACACAAAGACATACCCACGCAGACACACACACACACAGACACAGACACACACAGGCAGACACACACACAGACACACCACGCATACACACACACACACACACAGAAACACAGACACACACAGGCAGACACACACACACAGAGACACCGCGCAGATGCACACAGACACACACACAGACACAAACACACACAGACACAAATATAAACACACACTCACGGACACACACACAGACACACACGCACAGACACTCACACAGACACACACACAGACACAGGCACACAGACACACACACACGGACACATACACGGACACACACAGACACACACACACTCAGACATGCCAACGCAGACACAAACAGACACAGACACACACATGCATGCACACACACACCGACACACACACACACACACACATAATCACAGACACACACACAGACACGCACAGACACAAACACACACAAACACACACAGACACAGACACACACACACGCAGACACACACACACACACAATCACAGACACACACACAGACACACGCACACAGACACACACAGATGCAAACATACAGAGACACAAACACAGACACACATGCACAGGTACTCACACAGACACACACACATACACACAGACACACACAGACACAAACACACGTACAGACACACACAGATACATGCACACAATCACAGACACACACAGATGCACACACAGAGACACACACAGACATGCACAGACACAGATAGACACACAGACACAGTCACAGACACACAGACACACACAGACACAAATATACACACATGCACAGACACACAGACACAGACACACACAGACACAGATAGACACACAGACACACTCACATACACACACACAGACATACACACACAGACACACTCACATACACACACACAGACATAAACACACACAGACACAAACACACATACAGACACACACAGACACACACACAATCACAGACACACACAGGTGCACACACACAGACACACACAGACACAAACACACACAGACATAAATACACACACGCGCAGACACACAGACACACACACATAGACACACACACACAGACATACACACAGACACACACAGACACACACCCACACAGACAGACACACAGACACACTCACAGACACACACACAGAGACACACAGACACACAGACACACACAGGCACATACACACACACACAGACACATACGCAGGCACACACAAACACACACAAATACAAACACACACACAGTTACTCACAGACATACACACACAGACACATACACAGGCACAAAGAAACACACAGACACACAGACACAGGCACACACAGACACACACACGCCCAGGCGCACTGAGATGCACACACACAGACACAAACACACACATAGACACACGCACACAGACGCACACAGACACACACGGACACACACATACACACACAGGCACACGCACATATACAGACACACACACCGACACATGCACAGACACACAGACACACACACACGCAGACACACACACACTCACACACAGACACACCCATGCAGACACACACACACAGACGCACACACAGACACAGACACACACGCACAGACACACACACACAGACACATACACAGGCACACACAAACACACACAGACAGACACAAACACACACACAAACACACACAGACACACACACACACATACAGACACAGACACACAAACACACACAGACACAAACACACACAGACACAAATACACACACAGGCACAGACACACGCACTGACACACACACACGCACTGACACACACACACAGTTGTATACGCACATTCACACAGACATACACATAGACACACACACACAAAGACATACACAGACACACACAGACACACGCACAGATACAGACACACACATAGACACATGCACAGACACAGACAGACACACACACGCAGACACACACACACACACAGACACACCCATGCAGACACACACACACAGACGCACACACAGACACAGACACACACGCACAGACACACACACACAGACACATACACAGCCACACACAAACACACACAGACAGACACAAACACACACACAAACACACACAGACACACACACACATACAGACACAGACACACAAACACACACAGACACAAACACACACAGACACAAATACACACACAGACACACACACTGACACACACACAGTTGTATACGCACATTCACACAGACACACACATAGACACACAAACACAAAGACATACACAGACACACACAGACACACACACATACACACGCACACAGACACACACACAGACACACACACAGACACACACACACATACACACAGACACACACACAGACACACACAGACACAAACACACACACAGACACACACAGATACATGCACACAATCACAGACACACACAGATGCACACACACAGACACACACAGACACAGATAGACACACAGACACAGTCACAGACACACACACTCAGACACAAATATACACACACGCACAGACACACAGACACAGACACAGATAGACACACAGACACACTCACAGACACACACACAGAGGCACACACACAGACACAAACACACACACAGACATAAACACACACAGACACAAACACACACACAGACACACACACAATCACAGACACACACAGGTGCACACACACAGACACACACAGACACAAACACACACAGACATAAATACACACACACACGCACAGACACACACAGACACAGACACACACACATAGACACACACACACAGACACAGACACACACACACTGACACACACCCACACAGACAGACACACAGGCACACTCACAGACACACACACAGAGACACACAGACACACACACAGACACAAACACACACACACACACAGACACATACGCAGGCACACACAAACACACACAGATACAAACACACACACACAATCACACACACACACAGACACACAGACACAGACACACGCACTGACACACACACAGTTGTATACGCACATTCACACAGACACACACATAGGCACACACACACAAAGACATACACAGACACACACAGACACACACACATACACACGCACACAGACACACACAGACACACACACATACACACAGACACACACACACAGACACAAATATACACACACGCACAGACACAAATATACACACACGCACAGACACACAGACACAGATACATACAGACACAGATAGACACACACACACTCACATACACACACACAGACACACACACACAGATACAAACACACACACAGACATAAACACACACAGACACAAACACACACACAGACACACACACAATCACAGACAGACACCGGTGCACACACACAGACACACACAGACACAAACACACACAGACATAAATACACACATGCACAGACACTGACACACACACATAGACACCCACACACACACACAGACACACACAGACATACACCCACACAGACAGACACACAGACACACTCACAGACACACAGACACACACACAGAGACACACAGACCCACAGACACACACAGACACATACACACACACACAGACACATACTCAGGCACACACAAACACACACAGACACACACACACACACAGTTACACACAGGCACATACACAAACACACACAGACACACACACACAGACACAGGCACACACAGACACACACACACGCCCAGACGCACTGAGATGCACACACATAGACACACGCACACAGACACACACAGACACACACATACACACACAGACACACGCACTGACACAGACACACACATAGACACATGCACAGACACAGACAGACAGACACACACAGACGCACACACGCATACAGACACAGACACACAAACACACACAGACACAAACACACACAGACACAAATACACGCACTGACACACACACACACAGTTGTATACGCACATTCACACAGACACAGACATAGACACACACACACAAAGACATACACAGACACACACACATACACATGCACACAGACACACACACACAGACACACACACAGGTACACACAGACACACACACAGACACACACAGATACACACACAATCACAGACACACACAGATGCACACACAGAGACACACACAGACACACACAGACACAGATAGACACACAGACACAGTCACAGACACACAGACACACACACAGACACAAACACACACACAGACATAAACACACACAGACACAAACACACACACAGACACACACAGACACACACACAATCACAGACACACACAGGTGCACACACACAGACACGCACAGACACAAACACACACAGACATAAATACACACCTACACGCACAGACACACAGACACACACAGACACAGACACACACACATAGACACACACACACACACAGACACACACACAGACACACAGAGACACACCCCACACAGGCAGACACACAGACACACTCACAGACACACACACAGAGACACACAGACACAGACACACACACAGACACAAACACACACACACACAGACACATACGCAGGCACACACAAACACACACAGACACAAACACACACACACACACACACACACAATCACAGACACACACACTGACACACACACATACACACAGACACACACACAGACACACACAGACACAAACACACACACAGACACACACAGATGCACACACAGACACAAATATACACACACGCACAGACACACAGACACAGACACACACAGACACAGATAGACACACAGACACACTCACAGACACACACACAGGCACAAACACACACAGACACAATCACAGACACACACACAGACACACACACATACACACAGACACACACAGATACATGCACACAATCACAGACACACACAGATGCACACACAGAGACACACACAGACACACACAGACACAGATAGACACACAGACACAGTCACAGACACACAGACACACACACACAGACACAAATATACACACACGCACAGACACACAGAGACAGACACACACAGACACAGATAGACACACAGACACACTCACATACACACACACAGACACAAACACACACACAGACATAAACACACACAGACACAAACACACACAGACACACACAGACACACACACAATCACAGACACACACAGGTGAACACACAGACACACACAGACACAAACACACACAGACATAAATACACACACACGTGCAGACACACAGACACACACAGACACAGACACACACACATAGACACACACACACACAGACACACACACAGACACACACAGACACACTCACAGACACACACACACAGACACACAGACACACACACAGACACAAACACAAACACACATACGCAGGCACACACAGACACAAACACACACACAATCACAGACACACACACAGACACACACACACACAGTTACACACAGACACACACACACAGACACACACACGCCCAGGCACACTGAGATGCACACACACAGACACAAACACACACATAGACACACGCACACAGACACACAAAGACACACACACAAAAGCACACTCACAGACACACACACAGACACACACACACAGACACAAACACACTCACAGACATAAACACACACAGACACAAATACACAGACACACACAGACACAAAAGTGCACACACACGGACACACAACCACACACACACAGACACAGACACACACACAGACAGGCACACATGCACACAGACACACACACAAACAGCCACAGACACACACATCAGATGCACACACACAGTCACGCACACAGCACCACACACAGACACACACACAGACACACACACAGACACACAGACACAAACACACAAACAGACAAACACACACACAGACAAACCCACACAGAGTCACAAATACACACACAGTCACAGACACACGCACAGACACACAGACACACACACATAGACACACACACAGACACACACAGACACAAACACACACACAGACACAGACACACACACGCAGACACACACACAGACATACCCATGCAGACACACACACAGACACAGACACACACAGACAGACACACACAGACACACCACGCAGACACACACAGACACACACAGAAACACAGACACACACACAGATGCACACAGACACATACACAGACACACACAATCACAGACACACACAGACACAAACACACACAGACACAAATATGCACACACTCACTCACAGACACACACGCACACACACTCACACAGACACAGACACAGACACAGGCACACAGACACACACACACGGACACATACACGGACACACACAGATACACAAATACACAGGCACACACAGACACACTCACAGACACTCACAGACACAAACACACACACACAGACACAGACACACACACACACGCGCAGACACACACACTCAGACACGCCAACGCAGACACAAACAGACACAGACACACACACGCAGACACACACACACAATCACAGACACACACACAGACACACGCACAGACACTCACATAGACACACACAGACACACAGACACACACAGACACAGACACACACAGACACAGACACACACGCAGACACACACACAGACACACACACGCAGATGCACACAGACACACACACACAATCACAGACACACACACAGACACACGCACACAGACACACACATACGCAAACACACACAGACACAGACACACTCATACACACACAGACACACACACAAAGACACACACAAAAGCACACACACAGACACACACACGCACACAGACACACGGAAAGAAACACACACTCAGACACACACAGACACAGACAGACACACACACACAGACACACAGACATAGACACACACAGGCACACACACACATAGAAACACACAGACACACACACACCCAGACACGCACACGCACACAGACATACACACTCACATACACATACACACAGACACACAAACATATACAGACACACACACAGACACAAACACACGCACAGACATAAACACACACAGACACAAATACACACACACACACACACACACTGAGACACACACACAGACACAAACGCGCACACACAGACACACACACAGACACACAAAGACACGGACACACAACCACACACATAGAGACACAGACACAGAGACACAGACACACACACATACACACAGACACACACACAAACACACACACACAGCCACAGACACACACATCAGATGCACACACACAGTCTCACACACACAGCAACACACACAGACAAACACACAGGCGCGCGCAAACACACACACTGAGACACACACACAGACACAAAAGCGCACACACAAACACACACACAGACACACAAAGACACAGACACAACCACACACACACAGACACTGACACGGAGGCACAGACACACACGCATACACACAGACACACACACAAACACACACACACACAGCCACAGACACACACATCAGATGCACACACACAGTCACACACACAGCAACACACACAGACAAACACACAGGCGCACACACAGACACACACAGAGACACACACACACACAAACACACAAACAGACAAACACACACACAGACAAACCCACACAGAGTCACAGATACACACACAGTCACAGACACACACACAGACACACACACATAGACATACACACAGACACAAACACACACAGACAGACACACACACGCAGACACATACACACAGACACAGACACACACAGGCAGACACACACTCACACAGACACACCACGCAGACACACACAGACACACACACAGACACACACAATTACAGACACACACTCAGACTCACACAGACACAAACACACACAGACACAAATATACACACACACACTCACAGACACACACACAGACACACACGCACAGACACTCACACAGACACAGACACACACACACACACACACAGGCACACAGACACACACACACGGACACATACACGGACACACACAGACACACAAATACACAGACACACTCACAGACACGCACAGACACAAACACACACACACAGACACAGACAGACACACACGCAGACACACACACTCAGACACGCCAACGCAGACACAAACAGACACAGACACACACATGCAGGCACACACACACCCACACACAGACACACACACGCAGACACACACACATACAATCACAGACACACACACAGACACACAGACACATTCACAGACACTCACATAGACACACACAGACACACAGACACAGACACACATAGACACAGACACACACACGCAGACACACACACACAGACACACACACACAGACTCACACAGACACACACACACACAATCACAGACACACACACAGACACACGTACACAGACACACACATATGCAAACACACACAGACACAGACACACTTGCTCACACACACACACAGACACAGACACACCGACACACTCACAGACACAAACACACACACAGACAGACACACACACGCAGACACACACACACAGACACACCCATGCAGACACACACACACAGACGCACACACAGACACAGACACACACGCACAGACACACACACACAGACACATACACGGGCACACACAAACACACACAGACAGACACAAACACACACACAAACACACACAGACACACACACACATACAGACACAGACACTCAGACACAAACACACACAGACACAAATACACACACAGACACAGACACACACACTGATACACACTCACAGTTGTATACGCACATTCACACAGACACACACATAGACACGCACACAGACACAGACACACAAAGACATACACAGACACACACAGACACACACACAGACACACACACACAGACACACACAGACACACAAACACACACAAACACACACACACACATAATCACAGACACACACAGATGCACACACACAGACACAAACACACACAGACACAAATATACACACACACGCACAGACACACAGACACACAGACACAGACACACACAGACACACACACGCAGACACACACACTCAGACACGCCAACGCAGACACAAACAGACACAGACACACACATGCAGGCACACACACACCCACACACAGACACACACACGCAGACAGACACACACGCAATCACAGACACACACACAGACACACATACACACAGACACATTCACAGACACTCACATAGACACACACAGACACAGACACACACAGACACAGACACACACACGCAGACACACACACACACAGACACACACACACAGACTCACACAGACACACACACACACAATCACAGACACACACACAGACACACGCACACAGACTCACACATATGCAAACACACACAGACACAGACACACTTGCTCACACACACACACAGACAGACACAGACACACACAGACACACCGACACACTCACAGACACAAACACACACACAGACAGACACACACACTCACACACAGACACACCCATGCAGACACACACGCACAGACACACACACACAGACACATACACAGGCACACACAAACACACACAGACAGACACAAACACACACACAAACACACACACATACAGACACAGACACACAAACACACTCAGACACAAACACACACAGACATACATACACACACAGACACAGACACACGCACTGACACACACACACAGTTGTATATGCACATTCACACAGACACACACATAGACACACACACAGACACAGACACACAAAGACATACACAGACACACACAGACACACACACATACACACAGACACATGCACACAGATACACACAGACACACTCACAGACACACAAACACACACACATAATCACAGACACACACAGATGCACACACACAGACACACACAGACACAAATATACACACACACACAGACACACAGACAAGGACACACACAGGCACAGACACACACAGACACAGACACACACACATAGACGCACACAGACACACACACAGACACACACAGACACACACACATAGACACACACACATAGACACACACACATAGACACACACAGACACACTCACAGACACACACACAGACACACACACACAAACACACACACAGACACACACGCACACAATCACAGACACACACAGACACAAACACACACAATCACAAATATACACACACGTGCACAGGCACTCACACAGACAGAGACACAAACACAGACACACACAGACACACACACAGACACACACACACAATCACAGACACACACACAGACACACACAGAGACACAAACACACACAATCACAAATATACACACACATGCACAGACACTCACACACTCACAGACACAAACACAGACACACACAGACACAGACGCACACACAGACACACACACAGACACACACAGACACAGACAGACACACTCACAGACACACAGACACATACACAGACACACACATACACAGACACACAGACACACACAACAGACACAAACACACACAGACACATACACAGGCACGCACAAACACACACAGACACACACAAAGACACACACAGATACAAACACACACACACAAACACACACACACACACAGACACAAACACACACAAACACAAATATACACACACACGCACAGACACTCACACAGACACAGACACAAACACAGACACACAGACACAACCAGGCAACCAGACATAGACACAGACACACACACGCACAGACACACACAGATACAGACAGACACACTCAGACACAAACACAGACACACACACAGACAGACACACACACAGACACACAGACACACACAGACACACACACACAGCCACAGACACACACATCAGATGCACACACACAGACACAAACACACACAGACACAAATACACACACACTCGCAGACGCTCACACAGACACACACGTACAGACACTCACACAGATACAGACACTCACACACGCACACAGTCTCACAGACACAGACGCACACACAGACACACACACAGACACACGCACACAATCACAGACACACACACAGACACACACACAGACACAAACACACACAATCACAAATATACACACAGATGCACAGACACTCACACAGACACAGACACAAACACAGACACAGACGCACACACAGACACACAAACAGACACACACACAGACACACACACAGACACAAACACACACAGACACAGACACATACACAGGCATGCACAAACACACACAGACACAAACACACACACAGACACACACACACAACCACAGACACACACACAGACACAAACACACACAAACACAAATATACACACACACGCACAGACACTCACACAGACACAGACACAAACACAGACACATACAGACACAACCAGGCATCCAGGCATAGACACAGACACAGACACACACAGACGCACACACAAACACACGCACAGACACACACAGACACAGACAGACACACTCAGACACAAACACAGACACACACACACAGAGACAGACACACACACACATACACACAGACACACACACACAGCCACAGACACACACATCAGATGCACACACACAGACACAAACACACACAGACACAAATACACACACACTCACAGACACTCACACAGACACACACGTACAGACACTCACACAGACACAGACACTCACACACGCACACAGTCTCACAGACACAGGCACACACACACGGACACAAACACACAGACACACACGCAAACACACACAGACACACTCACAGACACACACAGACACAAACACACACTCACAGACACAGACACAGACACACACACACAACCACAGGCACACCCACGCAGACAAAAACTCAGACACAGACACACACACAGACACACACAGACACACCCACGCAGACACACACACAATCACAGAGACACACACAGACACACAGAGACACAAACACACACAGACACAAATATATACACACACACACAGACACTCACACAATCACAGACACACACACAGACACACACACAAACACAGACACAGGCAGACACACACAGACACACACACAGACAGACACAGACAGACACATACACAGACACACACACACAGACACAAACACACAGACACAGACACACACACACACACAGACACGCACAGACACAGACACACACATAGACACACACAGAGACACAGACAGACACTCAGACACACACAGACACACATACACACACAGACACACACACATACAGACACACACACACATACAGACACAGACACACAAACACACACAGACACACAAACACACACAGACACAAACACGCAGACACAAATACACCCACAGACAAACACGCACTGAGACACACAGGTGTATATCCACATACACACAGACACACACATAGACACACACACAGACACAGACACACAAAGACATACACAGACACGCACAGACACAAACAGACACAGACACATACACACAGACACAGACACATACACACAGACACAGACACACAAACACACACAGACACAAACACACACAGACACAAATACACACACAGGCACAGACACACGCACTGACACACACACACAGTTGTATACGCACATTCACACAGACATACACATAGACACACACACACAAAGACATACACAGACACACACAGACACACGCACAGATACAGACACACACATAGACACATGCACAGACACAGACAGACACACACACGCAGACACACACACACACAGACACACCCATGCAGACACACACACAGACGCACACACAGACACAGACACAGACACACACGCACAGACACACACACACAGACACATACACAGCCACACACAAACACACACAGACAGACACAAACACACACACAAACACACACAGACACACACACACATACAGACACAGACACACAAACACACACAGACACAAACACACACAGACACAAATACACACACAGACACACGCACTGACACACACACACAGTTGTATACGCACATTCACACAGACACACACATAGACACACACACACAAAGACATACACAGACACACACACATACACACGCACACAGACACACACACAGACACACACACATACACACAGACACACACACACAGACACAAATATACACACACGCACAGACACACAGACACAGATACATACAGACACAGATAGACACACAGACACACTCACATACACACACACAGACACACACACACAGACACAAACACACACACAGACATAAACACACACAGACACAAACACACACACAGACACACACAGACACACACACAATCACAGACAGACACCGGTGCACACACACAGACACACACAGACACAAACACACACAGACATAAATACACACATGCACAGACACACAGACACTGACACACACACATAGACACACACACACACACAGACACACACAGACATACACCCACACAGACAGACACACAGACACACTCACAGACACACAGACACACACACAGAGACACACAGACCCACAGACACACACAGACACATACACACACACACACAGACACATACTCAGGCACACACAAACACACACAGACACACACACACACACACAGTTACACACAGGCACATACACAAACACACACAGACACACACACACAGACACAGGCACACACAGACACACACACACGCCCAGACGCACTGAGATGCACACACATAGACACACGCACACAGACACACACATACACACACAGACACACGCACAGACACAGACACACACATAGACACATGCACAGACACAGACAGACAGACACACACAGACGCACACACACATACAGACACAGACACACAAACACACACAGACACAAACACACACAGACACAAATACACACACAGACACAGACACACGCACTGACACACACACACAGTTGTATACGCACATTCACACAGACACAGACATAGACACACACACACAAAGACATACACAGACACACACAGACACACACACATACACATGCACACAGACACACACACACAGACACACACACAGGTACACA
The DNA here is from genome assembly GCF_037043375.1 of Chiloscyllium plagiosum. Lineage (NCBI taxonomy): Eukaryota > Metazoa > Chordata > Chondrichthyes > Orectolobiformes > Hemiscylliidae > Chiloscyllium > Chiloscyllium plagiosum. The sequence goes on along the minus strand of NW_028270151.1, from coordinate 22,809,938 downwards.
CATACACACAGACACACACACAGACACACACAGATACACACACAATCACAGACACACACAGATGCACACACAGAGACACACACAGACACACACAGACACAGATAGACACACAGACACAGTCACAGACACACAGACACACACACAGACACAAATATACACACACGCACAGACACACAGACACAGACACACACAGACACAGATAGACACACAGACACACTCACAGACACACACACACAGACACACACACAGACACAAACACACACACAGACACAAACACACACACAGACACACACAGACACACACACAATCACAGACACACACAGGTGCACACACACAGACACGCACAGACACAAACACACACAGACATAAATACACACCTACACGCACAGACACACAGACACACACAGACACAGACACACACACATAGACACACACACACAGACACACACACAGACACACAGAGACACACCCCACACAGACAGACACACAGACACACTCACAGACACACACACAGAGACACACAGACACAGACACACACACAGACACAAACACACACACACACAGACACATACGCAGGCACACACAAACACACACAGACACAAACACACACACACACAATCACAGACACACACACTGACACACACACATACACACAGACACACACACAGACACACACAGACACAAACACACACACAGATACATGCACACAATCACAGACACACACAGATGCACACACAGACACAAATATACACACACGCACAGACACACAGACACAGACACACACAGACACAGATAGACACACAGACACACTCACAGACACACACACAGGCACAAACACACACAGACACAATCACAGACACACACACAGACACACACACATACACACAGACACACACACAGACATACACACAGACACAAACACACACACAGATACATGCACACAATCACAGACACACACAGATGCACACACAGAGACACACACAGACACACACAGACACAGATAGACACACAGACACAGTCACAGACACACAGACACACAGACACAGACACAAATATACACACACGCACAGACACACAGAGACAGACACACACAGACACAGATAGACACACAGACACACTCACATACACACACACAGACACAAACACACACACAGACATAAACACACACAGACACAAACACACACAGACACACACAGACACACACACAATCACAGACACACACAGGTGCACACACACAGACACACACAGACACAAACACACACAGACATAAATACACACACACGTGCAGACACACAGACACACACAGACACAGACACACACACATAGACACACACACACACAGACACACATACAGACACACACAGACACACTCACAGACACACACACAGAGACACACAGACACACACACAGACACAAACACAAACACACATACGCAGGCACACACAGACACAAACACACACACAATCACAGACACACACACAGAAACACACACACACAGTTACACACAGACACACACACACAGACACACACACGCCCAGGCGCACTGAGATGCACACACACAGACACAAACACACACATAGACACACGCACACAGACACCCACAGACACACTCATACACACGCAGACAGACACACAAAGACACACACACAAAAGCACACTCACAGACACACACACAGACACACACACACAGACATAAACACACACAGACACAAATACACAGACACACACACAGACACACACAGACACAAAAGTGCACACACACGGACACACAACCACACACACACAGACACAGACACACACACAGACAGGCACACATGCACACAGACACACACACAAACAGCCACAGACACACACATCAGATGCACACACACAGTCACGCACACAGCACCACACACAGACACACACACAGACAAACACACAGGCGCACACACAGACACACACACAGACACACAGACACAAACACACAAACAGACAAACACACACACAGACAAACCCACACAGAGTCACAGATACACACACAGTCACAGACACACACACAGACACACAGACACACACACATAGACACACACACAGACACAAACAGACACAAACACACACACACTCACAGACACACACACAGAGACACACAGACACACACACAGACACAAACACAAACACACATACGCAGGCACACACAGACACAAACACACACACAATCACAGACACACACACAGACACACACACACACAGTTACACACAGACACACACACACAGACACACACACGCCCAGGCGCACTGAGATGCACACACACACACACAAACACACACATAGACACACGCACACAGACACCCACAGACACACTCATACACACGCAGACAGACACACAAAGACACACACACACAAAAGCACACTCACAGACACACACACAGACACACACACACACAGACATAAACACACACAGACACAAATACACAGACACACACACACACACACAGACACAAAAGTGCACACACACGGACACACAACCACACACACACAGACACAGACACACACACAGACAGGCACACATGCACACAGACACACACACAAACAGCCACAGACACACACATCAGATGCACACACACAGTCACGCACACAGCACCACACACAGACACACACACAGACAAACACACAGGCGCACACACAGACACACACACAGACACACAGACACAAACACACAAACAGACAAACACACACACAGACAAACCCACACAGAGTCACAGATACACACACAGTCACAGACACACACACAGACACACAGACACACACACATAGACACACACACAGACACACACAGACACAAACACACACACACTCACAGACACACACACAGAGACACACAGACACACACACAGACACAAACACAAACACACATACGCAGGCACACACAGACACAAACACACACACAATCACAGACACACACACAGACACACACACACACAGTTACACACAGACACACACACACAGACACACACACGCCCAGGCGCACTGAGATGCACACACACACACACAAACACACACATAGACACACGCACACAGACACCCACAGACACACTCATACACACGCAGACAGGCACACAAAGACACACACACACAAAAGCACACTCACAGACACACACACAGACACACACACACACAGACATAAACACACACAGACACACACACACACACACAGACACAAAAGTGCACACACACGGACACACAACCACACACACACAGACACAGACACACACACAGACAGGCACACATGCACACAGACACACACACAAACAGCCACAGACACACACATCAGATGCACACACACAGTCACGCACACAGCACCACACACAGACACACACACAGACAAACACACAGGCACACACACAGACACACACACAGACACACAGACACAAACACACAAACAGACAAACACACACACAGACAAACCCACACAGAGTCACAGATACACACACAGTCACAGACACACACACAGACACACAGACACACACACATAGACACACACACAGACACACACAGACACAAACACACACACAGACACAGAACACACACGCAGACACACACACAGACATACCCATGCAGACACACACACAGACACAGACACACACAGACAGACACACACAGACACACCACGCAGACACACACAGACACACACAGAAACACAGACACACACACAGATGCACACAGACACATACACAGACACACACAATCACAGACTTACACAGACACAAACACACACAGACACAAATATGCACACACACACTCACAGACACACACGCACACACACTCACACACACAGACACAGACACAGACACACACACAGACACAGGCACACAGGCACACACACACGGACACATACACGGACACACACAGACACACAAATACACAGGCACACACAGACACACTCACAGACACGCACAGACACAAACACACACACACAGACACAGACACACACACACACACGCAGACACACACACTCAGACACACCAACGCAGACACAAACAGACACAGACACACACATGCAGGCACACACACACCCACACACAGACACACACACGCAGACACACACACACAATCACAGACACACACACAGACACACGCACACAGACACACACATACGCAAACACACACAGACACAGACACACTCATACACACACAGACACACACACAAAGACACACACACAAAAGCACACACACAGACACACACACGCACACAGACACACGGAAAGAAACACACACTCAGACACACACAGACACAGACAGACACACACACACAGACACACAGACATAGACACACACAGGCACACACACACATAGAAACACACAGACACACACACACCCAGACACGCACACACACACAGACATACACACTCACATACACATACACACAGACACACAAACATATACAGACACACACACAGACACAAACACACGCACAGATATAAACACACACAGACACAAATACACACACACACACACACACACACTGAGACACACACACAGACACAAACGCGCACACACAGACACACACACAGACACACAAAGACACGGACACACAACCACACACATAGAGACACAGACACAGAGACACAGACACACACACATACACACAGACACACACACAAACACACACACACAGCCACAGACACACACATCAGATGCACACACACAGTCTCACACACACAGCAACACACACAGACAAACACACAGGCGCGCGCACACACACACACTGAAACACACACACAGACACAAAAGCGCACACACAGACACACACACAGACACACAAAGGCACAGACACACAACCACACACACACAGACACTGACACAGAGGCACAGACACACACGCATACACACAGACACACACACAAACACACACACACAGCCACAGACACACACATCAGATGCACACACACAGTCACACACACAGCAACACACACAGCCAAACACACAGGCGCACACACAGACACACACAGAGACACACACACACACAAACACACAAACAGACAAACACACACACAGACAAACCCACACAGAGTCACAGATACACACACAGTCACAGACACACACACAGACACACACACATAGACATACACACAGACACAAACACACACAGACAGACACACACACGCAGACACATACACACAGACACAGACACACACAGGCAGACACACACTCACACAGACACACCACGCAGACACACACAGACACACACACAGACACACACAATTACAGACACACACTCAGACTCACACAGACACAAACACACACAGACACAAATATACACACACACACTCACAGACACACACACAGACACACACGCACAGACACTCACACAGACACAGACACACACACACACACAGGCACACAGACACACACACACGGACACATACACGGACACACACAGACACACAAATACACAGACACATACAGACACACTCACAGACACGCACAGACACAAACACACACACACAGACACAGACAGACACACACGCAGACACACACACTCAGACACGCCAACGCAGACACAAACAGACACAGATACACACATGCAGGCACACACACACCCACACACAGACACACACACGCAGACAAACACACATGCAATCACAGACACACACACAGACACACATACACACAGACACATTCACAGACACTCACATAGACACACACAGACACACAGACACAGACACACATAGACACAGACACACACACGCAGACACACACGCACACACACACACACAGACTCACAGACACACACACAGACACACGCACACAGACACACACATATGCAAACACACACAGACACAGACACACTCGCTCACACACACACACATACACACACAGACACACATACACACACACAGACACACACACAGACACAGAGAGAGAGACAGACACACATATAGACACACACAGACATGCACACAGACACACACAGACAGACACACATATGCACAGACACACACAGACACACAGACATAGACACACAGACACACACACGTACAGACACAGACACACAAACACACACAGACACGAACACACACAGACACACACACAGACACAAACACACACAGACACAAATACACACACACTCACAGACACACATGTACAGACGCTCACACAGACACAGACACTCACACACGCATACAGTCTCACAGACACAGGCACACACACACGGACACACACACACAGACACACACTCAAACACACATACAGACACACACAGACACACACACAGACACGCACACATACACACACATATACACAGACACACACAGACACACACAGACTCACACACACAGACACACACATATACACAGACACACACACATATACACAGACACACACAGACACACATAGACACTGACAGACACAGACACACAGACACAGACACACACAGACGCACACAGACGCACACACAGACAGACACACAAACACACACAGACACAAACACACACAGACACAATCACACACAGACACACTCACGCACTGAGACACACACAGACACACACGCACACACAGAGACAGGCACACATACAGACACACACACAGACATGCACACAGACACACACAGACACACACACATATGCACAGACTCACACACAGACACACACACTCACAGACACAGACACACAGACATAGGCAGACACAGACACACACACATACAGACACAGACACACAAACACGCACAAACACACACAGACACAGTCACACACAGACACACACACGCACTGAGACACACACAGAGACACACAAACACACACACAGACACAGAGAGAGAGACAGACACACATATAGACACACACAGACATGCACACAGACACACACAGACAGACACACATATGCACAGACACACACAGACACACAGACATAGACACACAGACACACACACATACAGACACAGACACACAAACACACACAGACACGAACACACACAGACACACACACAGACACAAACACACACAGACACAAATACACACACACTCACAGACACACATGTACAGACACTCACACAGACACAGACACTCATACACGCATACAGTCTCACAGACACAGGCACACACACACGGACACACACACACAGACACACACTCAAACACACATACAGACACACACAGACACACACACAGACACGCACACATACACAGACATATACACAGGCACACACAGACACACACAGACTCACACACACAGACACACACACATATACACAGACACACACACATATACACAGACACACACAGACACACATAGACACTGACAGACACAGACACACAGACACAGACACACACAGACGCACACAGACGCACACACAAACACACACAGACAGACATACAAACACACACAGACACAAACACACACAGACACAATCACACACAGACACACTCACGCACTGAGACACACACAGACACACACACACACACAGAGACAGGCACACATACAGACACACACACAGACATGCACACAGACACACACAGACACACACACATATGCACAGACTCACACACAGACACACACACTCACAGACACAGACACATAGACATAGACACACACAGACACACACACATACAGACACAGACACACAAACACACACAAACACACACAGACACACACAGACACACACACACAGACACACACACAGACACAAACACACACAGACACAAATATACACACACACGCACAGACACTCACACAGGCACAGACACACGCAGATGCACACAGACACACACAGAGACACGCACAGACACAGACACACACAGACACAGACACAACCAGACTCACACATAGACACACACACACGCACACAGACACACACCCAAACACACACAGACACAGTCACAGACACACACAGACACAAACACACACTCACAGACACAGACACACACACACAACCACAGGCACACCCACGCAGACAAACACACAGACACAGACACTCACACAGACACAAACAGGTACACCCACGCAGACACACACGCAATCACAGACACACACACAGACACAAACACACACAGACACAAATATACACACACACGCACAGACACTCACACAGACACACGCAGACACACGCAGACACACACACAGACACGCACAGACACAGGCACACACAGACACAACCAGACTCACGCATAGACACACACACACGCGCACTGATACACACATACACACACAGACACAGGCAGACACACAGACACACACAGACACACATGCACACACAGACATACACACAGACACGCACAGACACAGACATACACATAGACACACACACAGACACAGGCAGACACACAGACAAACACAGACACACATACACACACACAGACACACACACACAGAGACGCACACACAGACACACACACTGACACACACAGAGAGACAGACACACATACAGACACACACAGACATGCACACAGACACACACAGGCAGACACACATATGCACAGACACACACACAGACACACAGAGACACACACTTACAGACACAGACACACAAACACACACAGACACACAAACACACAGACAGACACACAGAGGGAGACAGACACACATACAGACACACACAGACATGCACACAGACACACACAGACAGACACACATATGCACAGACACACACAGACACACAGAGACACAGACACACAGACATAGACACACAGACACACACACATACAGACACAGACACACAAACACACACAGACACGAACACACACAGACACACACACACACAGACACAAACACACACAGACACAAATACACACACACTCACAGACACACATGTACAGACAGACACTCACACAGACACAGACACTCACACACGCATACAGTCTCACAGACACAGGCACACACACACACAGACACACACTCAAACACACATACAGACACACACAGACACGCACACATACACACACATATATACAGACACACACAGACACACACAGGCACAGACACACACACAGACTCACACACACAGACACAGACACACAAACACACACACAGACACACACACATATACACAGACCTACACAGACACACATAGACACTGACAGACACTGACACACAGACACAGACACACACAGACACACTCACGCACTGAGACACACACAGACAGACACACACACAGAGACAGGCACACATACAGACACAAACACAGACATGCACACAGACACACACAGACAGACACACATATGCACAGACTCACACAAAGACAAACACACTCACAGACACAGACACACAGACATAGACACACACAGACACACACACATACAGACACAGACACACAAACACACACAGACACACACATACACACACACAGACACACACACACAGAGACGCACACACAGACACACACACTGACACACACAGAGAGACAGACACACATACAGACACACACAGACATGCACACAGACACACACAGACAGACACACATATGCACAGACACACACACAGACACACAGAGACACACACTTACAGACGCAGACACACAAACACACACAGACACACACACAGACACACAAACACACAGACAGACACACAGAGAGAGACAGACACACATACAGACACACACAGACATGCACACAGACACACACAGACAGACACACATATGCACAGGCACACACAGACACACAGAGACACAGACACACAGACATAGACACACAGACACACACACATACAGACACAGACACACAAACACACACAGACACGAACACACACAGACACACACACACAGACACAAACACACACAGACACAAATACACACACACTCACAGACACACATGTACAGACAGACACTCACACAGACACAGACGCTCAAACACGCATACAGTCTCACAGACACAGGCACACACACACGGACACACACACAGACACACACTCAAACACACATACAGACACACACAGACACGCACACATACACACACATATATACAGACACACACAGACACAGGCACACACACAGACTCACACACACAGACACAGACACACAAACACACACACACAGACACACACACATATACACAGACATACACAGAAACACATAGACACTGACAGACACTGACACACAGACACAGACACACACAGACACACACAGACACACACAGACACACACACAAACACACACAAACACACACAGACACACAGACAGACACACAAACACGCACAGACACACACACAGACACAATCACACACAGACACACTCACGCACTGAGACACACACAGACACACACACACACAGAGACAGGCACACATACAGACACACACACAGACATGCACACAGACACACACAGACAGACACACATATGCACAGACTCACACACAAACACACACACTCACAGACACAGACACACAGACATAGACACACACAGACACACACACATACAGACACAGACACACAAACACACACAGACACACACAGACACACACACAGACACACACACAGACACGCACAGACACAGACACACACAGACACAGACACAACCAGACTCACACATAGACACACACACACGCACACAGACACACACCCAAACTCACACAGACACACACAGACACACACAGACACAAACACACTCTCACAGACACAGACACACACACACAACCACAGGCACACCCACGCAGACAAACACACAGACACAGACACTCACACAGACACAAACAGGCACACCCACGCAGACACACACACAATCACAGACACACACACAGACACAAACACACACAGACACAAATATACATACACACGCACAGACACTCACACAGGCACAGACTGACACACAGGCACACACAGACACACATACACACACAGACATACACACAGACACGCACAGACACAGACACACACATAGACACACACACAGACACACAAACACACACAGACACACATACACACACAGACACACACACACACACACAGACACACACACAGACACACACACACAGACACATACAGACACAGACACACAAACACACATAGACACACACACAGGCACACTCAGACACAGACACAACCAGACTCACACACAGACACACACACACGCACACTGATACACACAGACACACACACAGACAGACACACAGACACACATACACACAGACATACACACAGACACACACAGACACAGACACACACACAGACACACACACAGACACAGACAGACACATTGACACACACAGACACACACATACACATACGGAAACACACACAGACACAAACACACATACAGACACACATACACATACAGACACAGACACACATACAGACACAGACACAAACACACACAGACAGACATACACACAGACACACGCACAGACACAGACAAACACATAGACACATGCACAGACACAGGCACACACAGACACAACCAGACTCACACATAGACACAGGCAGACACACAGACACACATACACACACAGACATACACACAGACACGCACAGACACAGACACACACATAGACACACACACAGACACACAAACACACACAGACACACATACACACACAGACACACATACACACACACAGACACACACACACATACACATACAGACACAGACACACAAACACACATAGACACACACACACGCACACTCAGACACAGACACAACCAGACTCACACACAGACACACACACACGCACACTGATACACACAGACACACACACAGACAGACACACAGAGACACAGACACACAGACATAGACACACAGACACACACACATACAGACACAGACACACAAACACACACACAGACATGAACACACACAGACACACACACACAGACACAAACACACACAGACACAAATACACACACACTCACAGACACACATGTACAGACACTCACACAGACACAGACACTCACACACTCATACAGTCTCACCGACACAGGCACACACACATGGACACACACACACAGACACACACTCAAACACACATACAGACACACACAGACACACACATAGACACGCACACATACACACACATATACACAGACACACACAGACACACACAGGCACAGACACACACACAGACTCACACACACAGACACAGACACACAAACACACACACAGACACACACACATATGCACAGACACAAACACAGGCACGCACAAACACACACAGACACACAGACACACACAGACACAAACACACACACAGACACACACACACAACACAGACACATATAAACACAAATATACACACACACGCACAGATTTTCACACAGACACAGACACAAACACAGACACTCACAGACACAACCAGACATACTGACATAGACACAGACACAAACACAGACACACACGCAGACGCACGCACAGACACACACAGACACAGACAGACACACTCAGACACAAACACAGACACAGAGAGAGAGAGACAGACACACACATATACACACAAACACACACAGACACACACAGTCACAGTCACACATCTCAGATGCACACACATAGACACAAACACACACAGACACAAATACACACACACTCACAGACACACACAGACACACACGTACAGACACTCACACAGACACAGACACTCACACACGCACACAGTCTCACAGACACAGGCACACACAGAGACACACACACAGACACACACACACACACACAATCACAGACACACACAGACACAAATACAGGCACACACAGACACACAGAGACACAAACACCCACAGACACAAATATACACACACACGCACAGACACTCACACAGACACACGCAGACACACACAGACACACACACAGACACATAAACACACACACAGACACACACAGAGACACAGACACTCACACAGACACACACAGAGACACAGACACTCAAACAGACACACACAGATACACACACAGACACAGACACAGGCACACACAGAGAGACACATGCCCAGACGCACTCAGATGCACATACACACAGACACAAACACACACATAGACACACACACACAGACACACACAGACACACTCATACACACACAGACACACACACAAAGACACATACACAAAAGCACACACACAGACACACATACAGACACACACACGCACACAGACACACGCACAGAAACACACACTCAGACACACACAGACACAGACGCACACACAGACAGACACACAGACATAGACACACACAGGCACACACACACATAGAAACACACAGACACACACGCACAGACACGCACACACACAGACACATACAGAAACACAGACACACACACACCCAGACACGCACACACACACAGACATACACACTCACAGACACATACACACAGACTCACAAACATATACAGACACACACACATACAGACACAGACACACAAACACACACACAGACATAAACACACACAGACACAAATACACACACAGGCACACACACACACTCTCAGACACACACACAGACACAAACGCACACACACAGACACACACACAGACACAAAAAGACACAGACACACAACCACACACACAGAGACATAAACACACACAGACACAAATACACACACAGGCACACACACACACTGTCAGACACACACACAGACACAAACGCGCACACACAGACACACACACAGACACAAAAAGACACAGACACACAACCACACACACACAGACACAGACACACACACAGTCACACACACAGCAACACACACAGACACACACACAGACAAACACACAGGCAAACACACAGACACACACAGACACACACAAACAGACAAACACACACACAGACAAACCCACACAGAGTCACAGACACACACACAGTCACAGACACACACAGACACACAGACAGACACACACACAGACACAAACACACACACAGACACAGACACACACATGCAGACACACACACAAAGACATACCCACGCAGACACACACACACACAGACACAGACACACACAGGCAGACACACACACAGACACACCACGCATACACACACACACACACACAGAAACACAGACACACACAGGCAGACACACACACACAGAGACACCGCGCAGATGCACACAGGCACACACACAGACACAAACACACACAGACACAAATATAAACACACACTCACGGACACACACACAGACACACACGCACAGACACTCACACAGACACACACACAGACACAGGCACACAGACACACACACACGGACACATACACGGACACACACAGACACACACACACTCAGACATGCCAACGCAGACACAAACAGACACAGACACACACATGCAGGCACACACACACCGACACACACACACACACACACACATAATCACAGACACACACACAGACACGCACAGACACAAACACACACAAACACACACAGACACAGACACACACACACGCAGACACACACACACACACACAATCACAGACACACACACAGACACACGCACACAGACACACACAGATGCAAACATACAGAGACACAAACACAGACACACATGCACAGGTACTCACACAGACACACACACATACACACAGACACACACAGACACAAACACACGTACAGACACACACAGATACATGCACACAATCACAGACACACACAGATGCACACACAGAGACACACACAGACATGCACAGACACAGATAGACACACAGACACAGTCACAGACACACAGACACACACAGACACAAATATACACACATGCACAGACACACAGACACAGACACACACAGACACAGATAGACACACAGACACACTCACATACACACACACAGACATACACACACAGACACACTCACATACACACACACAGACATAAACACACACAGACACAAACACACATACAGACACACACAGACACACACACAATCACAGACACACACAGGTGCACACACACAGACACACACAGACACAAACACACACAGACATAAATACACACACGCGCAGACACACAGACACACACACATAGACACACACACACAGACATACACACAGACACACACAGACACACACCCACACAGACAGACACACAGACACACTCACAGACACACACACAGAGACACACAGACACACAGACACACACAGGCACATACACACACACACAGACACATACGCAGGCACACACAAACACACACAAATACAAACACACACACAGTTACTCACAGACATACACACACAGACACATACACAGGCACAAAGAAACACACAGACACACAGACACAGGCACACACAGACACACACACGCCCAGGCGCACTGAGATGCACACACACAGACACAAACACACACATAGACACACGCACACAGACGCACACAGACACACACGGACACACACATACACACACAGGCACACGCACATATACAGACACACACACCGACACATGCACAGACACACAGACACACACACACGCAGACACACACACACTCACACACAGACACACCCATGCAGACACACACACACAGACGCACACACAGACACAGACACACACGCACAGACACACACACACAGACACATACACAGGCACACACAAACACACACAGACAGACACAAACACACACACAAACACACACAGACACACACACACACATACAGACACAGACACACAAACACACACAGACACAAACACACACAGACACAAATACACACACAGGCACAGACACACGCACTGACACACACACACAGTTGTATACGCACATTCACACAGACATACACATAGACACACACACACAAAGACATACACAGACACACACAGACACACGCACAGATACAGACACACACATAGACACATGCACAGACACAGACAGACACACACACGCAGACACACACACACACACAGACACACCCATGCAGACACACACACACAGACGCACACACAGACACAGACACAGACACACACGCACAGACACACACACACAGACACATACACAGCCACACACAAACACACACAGACAGACACAAACACACACACAAACACACACAGACACACACACACATACAGACACAGACACACAAACACACACAGACACAAACACACACAGACACAAATACACACACAGACACACACACTGACACACACACAGTTGTATACGCACATTCACACAGACACACACATAGACACACAAACACAAAGACATACACAGACACACACAGACACACACACATACACACGCACACAGACACACACACAGACACACACACAGACACACACACACATACACACAGACACACACACAGACACACACAGACACAAACACACACACAGACACACACAGATACATGCACACAATCACAGACACACACAGATGCACACACACAGACACACACAGACACAGATAGACACACAGACACAGTCACAGACACACACACTCAGACACAAATATACACACACGCACAGACACACAGACACAGACACAGATAGACACACAGACACACTCACAGACACACACACAGAGGCACACACACAGACACAAACACACACACAGACATAAACACACACAGACACAAACACACACACAGACACACACACAATCACAGACACACACAGGTGCACACACACAGACACACACAGACACAAACACACACAGACATAAATACACACACACACGCACAGACACACACAGACACAGACACACACACATAGACACACACACACAGACACAGACACACACACACTGACACACACCCACACAGACAGACACACAGGCACACTCACAGACACACACACAGAGACACACAGACACACACACAGACACAAACACACACACACACACAGACACATACGCAGGCACACACAAACACACACAGATACAAACACACACACACAATCACACACACACACAGACACACAGACACAGACACACGCACTGACACACACACAGTTGTATACGCACATTCACACAGACACACACATAGGCACACACACACAAAGACATACACAGACACACACAGACACACACACATACACACGCACACAGACACACACAGACACACACACATACACACAGACACACACACACAGACACAAATATACACACACGCACAGACACAAATATACACACACGCACAGACACACAGACACAGATACATACAGACACAGATAGACACACACACACTCACATACACACACACAGACACACACACACAGATACAAACACACACACAGACATAAACACACACAGACACAAACACACACACAGACACACACACAATCACAGACAGACACCGGTGCACACACACAGACACACACAGACACAAACACACACAGACATAAATACACACATGCACAGACACTGACACACACACATAGACACCCACACACACACACAGACACACACAGACATACACCCACACAGACAGACACACAGACACACTCACAGACACACAGACACACACACAGAGACACACAGACCCACAGACACACACAGACACATACACACACACACAGACACATACTCAGGCACACACAAACACACACAGACACACACACACACACAGTTACACACAGGCACATACACAAACACACACAGACACACACACACAGACACAGGCACACACAGACACACACACACGCCCAGACGCACTGAGATGCACACACATAGACACACGCACACAGACACACACAGACACACACATACACACACAGACACACGCACTGACACAGACACACACATAGACACATGCACAGACACAGACAGACAGACACACACAGACGCACACACGCATACAGACACAGACACACAAACACACACAGACACAAACACACACAGACACAAATACACGCACTGACACACACACACACAGTTGTATACGCACATTCACACAGACACAGACATAGACACACACACACAAAGACATACACAGACACACACACATACACATGCACACAGACACACACACACAGACACACACACAGGTACACACAGACACACACACAGACACACACAGATACACACACAATCACAGACACACACAGATGCACACACAGAGACACACACAGACACACACAGACACAGATAGACACACAGACACAGTCACAGACACACAGACACACACACAGACACAAACACACACACAGACATAAACACACACAGACACAAACACACACACAGACACACACAGACACACACACAATCACAGACACACACAGGTGCACACACACAGACACGCACAGACACAAACACACACAGACATAAATACACACCTACACGCACAGACACACAGACACACACAGACACAGACACACACACATAGACACACACACACACACAGACACACACACAGACACACAGAGACACACCCCACACAGGCAGACACACAGACACACTCACAGACACACACACAGAGACACACAGACACAGACACACACACAGACACAAACACACACACACACAGACACATACGCAGGCACACACAAACACACACAGACACAAACACACACACACACAATCACAGACACACACACTGACACACACACATACACACAGACACACACACAGACACACACAGACACAAACACACACACAGACACACACAGATGCACACACAGACACAAATATACACACACGCACAGACACACAGACACAGACACACACAGACACAGATAGACACACAGACACACTCACAGACACACACACAGGCACAAACACACACAGACACAATCACAGACACACACACAGACACACACACATACACACAGACACACACAGATACATGCACACAATCACAGACACACACAGATGCACACACAGAGACACACACAGACACACACAGACACAGATAGACACACAGACACAGTCACAGACACACAGACACACACACACAGACACAAATATACACACACGCACAGACACACAGAGACAGACACACACAGACACAGATAGACACACAGACACACTCACATACACACACACAGACACAAACACACACACAGACATAAACACACACAGACACAAACACACACAGACACACACAGACACACACACAATCACAGACACACACAGGTGAACACACAGACACACACAGACACAAACACACACAGACATAAATACACACACACGTGCAGACACACAGACACACACAGACACAGACACACACACATAGACACACACACACACAGACACACACACAGACACACACAGACACACTCACAGACACACACACAGAGACACACAGACACACACACAGACACAAACACAAACACACATACGCAGGCACACACAGACACAAACACACACACAATCACAGACACACACACAGACACACACACACACAGTTACACACAGACACACACACACAGACACACACACGCCCAGGCACACTGAGATGCACACACACAGACACAAACACACACATAGACACACGCACACAGACACACAAAGACACACACACAAAAGCACACTCACAGACACACACACAGACACACACACACAGACACAAACACACTCACAGACATAAACACACACAGACACAAATACACAGACACACACAGACACAAAAGTGCACACACACGGACACACAACCACACACACACAGACACAGACACACACACAGACAGGCACACATGCACACAGACACACACACAAACAGCCACAGACACACACATCAGATGCACACACACAGTCACGCACACAGCACCACACACAGACACACACACAGACACACACACAGACACACAGACACAAACACACAAACAGACAAACACACACACAGACAAACCCACACAGAGTCACAAATACACACACAGTCACAGACACACGCACAGACACACAGACACACACACATAGACACACACACAGACACACACAGACACAAACACACACACAGACACAGACACACACACGCAGACACACACACAGACATACCCATGCAGACACACACACAGACACAGACACACACAGACAGACACACACAGACACACCACGCAGACACACACAGACACACACAGAAACACAGACACACACACAGATGCACACAGACACATACACAGACACACACAATCACAGACACACACAGACACAAACACACACAGACACAAATATGCACACACTCACTCACAGACACACACGCACACACACTCACACAGACACAGACACAGACACAGGCACACAGACACACACACACGGACACATACACGGACACACACAGATACACAAATACACAGGCACACACAGACACACTCACAGACACTCACAGACACAAACACACACACACAGACACAGACACACACACACACGCGCAGACACACACACTCAGACACGCCAACGCAGACACAAACAGACACAGACACACACACGCAGACACACACACACAATCACAGACACACACACAGACACACGCACAGACACTCACATAGACACACACAGACACACAGACACACACAGACACAGACACACACAGACACAGACACACACGCAGACACACACACAGACACACACACGCAGATGCACACAGACACACACACACAATCACAGACACACACACAGACACACGCACACAGACACACACATACGCAAACACACACAGACACAGACACACTCATACACACACAGACACACACACAAAGACACACACAAAAGCACACACACAGACACACACACGCACACAGACACACGGAAAGAAACACACACTCAGACACACACAGACACAGACAGACACACACACACAGACACACAGACATAGACACACACAGGCACACACACACATAGAAACACACAGACACACACACACCCAGACACGCACACGCACACAGACATACACACTCACATACACATACACACAGACACACAAACATATACAGACACACACACAGACACAAACACACGCACAGACATAAACACACACAGACACAAATACACACACACACACACACACACTGAGACACACACACAGACACAAACGCGCACACACAGACACACACACAGACACACAAAGACACGGACACACAACCACACACATAGAGACACAGACACAGAGACACAGACACACACACATACACACAGACACACACACAAACACACACACACAGCCACAGACACACACATCAGATGCACACACACAGTCTCACACACACAGCAACACACACAGACAAACACACAGGCGCGCGCAAACACACACACTGAGACACACACACAGACACAAAAGCGCACACACAAACACACACACAGACACACAAAGACACAGACACAACCACACACACACAGACACTGACACGGAGGCACAGACACACACGCATACACACAGACACACACACAAACACACACACACACAGCCACAGACACACACATCAGATGCACACACACAGTCACACACACAGCAACACACACAGACAAACACACAGGCGCACACACAGACACACACAGAGACACACACACACACAAACACACAAACAGACAAACACACACACAGACAAACCCACACAGAGTCACAGATACACACACAGTCACAGACACACACACAGACACACACACATAGACATACACACAGACACAAACACACACAGACAGACACACACACGCAGACACATACACACAGACACAGACACACACAGGCAGACACACACTCACACAGACACACCACGCAGACACACACAGACACACACACAGACACACACAATTACAGACACACACTCAGACTCACACAGACACAAACACACACAGACACAAATATACACACACACACTCACAGACACACACACAGACACACACGCACAGACACTCACACAGACACAGACACACACACACACACACACAGGCACACAGACACACACACACGGACACATACACGGACACACACAGACACACAAATACACAGACACACTCACAGACACGCACAGACACAAACACACACACACAGACACAGACAGACACACACGCAGACACACACACTCAGACACGCCAACGCAGACACAAACAGACACAGACACACACATGCAGGCACACACACACCCACACACAGACACACACACGCAGACACACACACATACAATCACAGACACACACACAGACACACAGACACATTCACAGACACTCACATAGACACACACAGACACACAGACACAGACACACATAGACACAGACACACACACGCAGACACACACACACAGACACACACACACAGACTCACACAGACACACACACACACAATCACAGACACACACACAGACACACGTACACAGACACACACATATGCAAACACACACAGACACAGACACACTTGCTCACACACACACACAGACACAGACACACCGACACACTCACAGACACAAACACACACACAGACAGACACACACACGCAGACACACACACACAGACACACCCATGCAGACACACACACACAGACGCACACACAGACACAGACACACACGCACAGACACACACACACAGACACATACACGGGCACACACAAACACACACAGACAGACACAAACACACACACAAACACACACAGACACACACACACATACAGACACAGACACTCAGACACAAACACACACAGACACAAATACACACACAGACACAGACACACACACTGATACACACTCACAGTTGTATACGCACATTCACACAGACACACACATAGACACGCACACAGACACAGACACACAAAGACATACACAGACACACACAGACACACACACAGACACACACACACAGACACACACAGACACACAAACACACACAAACACACACACACACATAATCACAGACACACACAGATGCACACACACAGACACAAACACACACAGACACAAATATACACACACACGCACAGACACACAGACACACAGACACAGACACACACAGACACACACACGCAGACACACACACTCAGACACGCCAACGCAGACACAAACAGACACAGACACACACATGCAGGCACACACACACCCACACACAGACACACACACGCAGACAGACACACACGCAATCACAGACACACACACAGACACACATACACACAGACACATTCACAGACACTCACATAGACACACACAGACACAGACACACACAGACACAGACACACACACGCAGACACACACACACAGACACACACACACAGACTCACACAGACACACACACACACAATCACAGACACACACACAGACACACGCACACAGACTCACACATATGCAAACACACACAGACACAGACACACTTGCTCACACACACACACAGACAGACACAGACACACACAGACACACCGACACACTCACAGACACAAACACACACACAGACAGACACACACACTCACACACAGACACACCCATGCAGACACACACGCACAGACACACACACACAGACACATACACAGGCACACACAAACACACACAGACAGACACAAACACACACACAAACACACACACATACAGACACAGACACACAAACACACTCAGACACAAACACACACAGACATACATACACACACAGACACAGACACACGCACTGACACACACACACAGTTGTATATGCACATTCACACAGACACACACATAGACACACACACAGACACAGACACACAAAGACATACACAGACACACACACATACACACAGACACATGCACACAGATACACACAGACACACTCACAGACACACAAACACACACACATAATCACAGACACACACAGATGCACACACACAGACACACACAGACACAAATATACACACACACACAGACACACAGACAAGGACACACACAGGCACAGACACACACAGACACAGACACACACACATAGACGCACACAGACACACACACAGACACACACAGACACACACACATAGACACACACACATAGACACACACACATAGACACACACAGACACACTCACAGACACACACACAGACACACACACACAAACACACACACAGACACACACGCACACAATCACAGACACACACAGACACAAACACACACAATCACAAATATACACACACGTGCACAGGCACTCACACAGACAGAGACACAAACACAGACACACACAGACACACACACAGACACACACACACAATCACAGACACACACACAGACACACACAGAGACACAAACACACACAATCACAAATATACACACACATGCACAGACACTCACACACTCACAGACACAAACACAGACACACACAGACACAGACGCACACACAGACACACACACAGACACACACAGACACAGACAGACACACTCACAGACACACAGACACATACACAGACACACACATACACAGACACACAGACACACACAACAGACACAAACACACACAGACACATACACAGGCACGCACAAACACACACAGACACACACAAAGACACACACAGATACAAACACACACACACAAACACACACACACACACAGACACAAACACACACAAACACAAATATACACACACACGCACAGACACTCACACAGACACAGACACAAACACAGACACACAGACACAACCAGGCAACCAGACATAGACACAGACACACACACGCACAGACACACACAGATACAGACAGACACACTCAGACACAAACACAGACACACACACAGACAGACACACACACAGACACACAGACACACACAGACACACACACACAGCCACAGACACACACATCAGATGCACACACACAGACACAAACACACACAGACACAAATACACACACACTCGCAGACGCTCACACAGACACACACGTACAGACACTCACACAGATACAGACACTCACACACGCACACAGTCTCACAGACACAGACGCACACACAGACACACACACAGACACACGCACACAATCACAGACACACACACAGACACACACACAGACACAAACACACACAATCACAAATATACACACAGATGCACAGACACTCACACAGACACAGACACAAACACAGACACAGACGCACACACAGACACACAAACAGACACACACACAGACACACACACAGACACAAACACACACAGACACAGACACATACACAGGCATGCACAAACACACACAGACACAAACACACACACAGACACACACACACAACCACAGACACACACACAGACACAAACACACACAAACACAAATATACACACACACGCACAGACACTCACACAGACACAGACACAAACACAGACACATACAGACACAACCAGGCATCCAGGCATAGACACAGACACAGACACACACAGACGCACACACAAACACACGCACAGACACACACAGACACAGACAGACACACTCAGACACAAACACAGACACACACACACAGAGACAGACACACACACACATACACACAGACACACACACACAGCCACAGACACACACATCAGATGCACACACACAGACACAAACACACACAGACACAAATACACACACACTCACAGACACTCACACAGACACACACGTACAGACACTCACACAGACACAGACACTCACACACGCACACAGTCTCACAGACACAGGCACACACACACGGACACAAACACACAGACACACACGCAAACACACACAGACACACTCACAGACACACACAGACACAAACACACACTCACAGACACAGACACAGACACACACACACAACCACAGGCACACCCACGCAGACAAAAACTCAGACACAGACACACACACAGACACACACAGACACACCCACGCAGACACACACACAATCACAGAGACACACACAGACACACAGAGACACAAACACACACAGACACAAATATATACACACACACACAGACACTCACACAATCACAGACACACACACAGACACACACACAAACACAGACACAGGCAGACACACACAGACACACACACAGACAGACACAGACAGACACATACACAGACACACACACACAGACACAAACACACAGACACAGACACACACACACACACAGACACGCACAGACACAGACACACACATAGACACACACAGAGACACAGACAGACACTCAGACACACACAGACACACATACACACACAGACACACACACATACAGACACACACACACATACAGACACAGACACACAAACACACACAGACACACAAACACACACAGACACAAACACACAGACACAAATACACCCACAGACAAACACGCACTGAGACACACAGGTGTATATCCACATACACACAGACACACACATAGACACACACACAGACACAGACACACAAAGACATACACAGACACGCACAGACACAAACAGACACAGACACATACACACAGACACAGACACATACACACAGACACACACACAAAGACACACAGACACAAACACACACAGACACAAATACACACACAGGCACAGACACACGCACTGACACACACACACAGTTGTATACGCACATTCACACACACACACATAGACACACACACACAAAGACATACACAGACACACACAGACACACGCACAGATACAGACACACACATAGACACATGCACAGACACAGACAGACACACACACGCAGACACACACACACACAGACACACCCATGCAGACACACACACAGACGCACACACAGACACAGACACAGACACACACGCACAGACACACACACACAGACACATACACAGCCACACACAAACACACACAGACAGACACAAACACACACACAAACACACACAGACACACACACACATACAGACACAGACACACAAACACACACAGACACAAACACACACAGACACAAATACACACACAGACACACGCACTGACACACGCACACAGTTGTATACGCACATTCACACAGACACACACATAGACACACACACACAAAGACATACACAGACACACACACATACACACGCACACAGACACACACACAGACACACACACATACACACAGACACACACACACAGACACAAATATACACACACGCACAGACACACAGACACAGATACATACAGACACAGATAGACACACAGACACACTCACATACACACACACAGACACACACACACAGACACAAACACACACACAGACATAAACACACACAGACACAAACACACACACAGACACACACAGACACACACACAATCACAGACAGACACCGGTGCACACACACAGACACACACAGACACAAACACACACAGACATAAATACACACATGCACAGACACACAGACACTGACACACACACATAGACACACACACACACACAGACACACACAGACATACACCCACACAGACAGACACACAGACACACTCACAGACACACAGACACACACACAGAGACACACAGACCCACAGACACACACAGACACATACACACACACACACAGACACATACTCAGGCACACACAAACACACACAGACACACACACACACACACAGTTACACACAGGCACATACACAAACACACACAGACACACACACACAGACACAGGCACACACAGACACACACACACGCCCAAACGCACTGAGATGCACACACATAGACACACGCACACAGACACACACATACACACACAGACACACGCACAGACACAGACACACACATAGACACATGCACAGACACAGACAGACAGACACACACAGACGCACACACACATACAGACACAGACACACAAACACACACAGACACAAACACACACAGACACAAATACACACACAGACACAGACACACGCACTGACACACACACACAGTTGTATACGCACATTCACACAGACACAGACATAGACACACACACACAAAGACATACACAGACACACACAGACACACACACATACACATGCACACAGACACACACACACAGACACACACACAGGTACACACATACACACAGACACACACACAGACACACACAGATACACACACAATCACAGACACACACAGATGCACACACAGAGACACACACAGACACACACAGACACAGATAGACACACAGACACAGTCACAGACACACAGACACACACACAGACACAAATATACACACACGCACAGACACACAGACACAGACACACACAGACACAGATAGACACACAGACACACTCACAGACACACACACACAGACACACACACAGACACAAACACACACACAGACATAAACACACACAGACACAAACACACACACAGACACACACAGACACACACACAATCACAGACACACACAGGTGCACACACACAGACACGCACAGACACAAACACACACAGACATAAATACACACCTACACGCACAGACACACAGACACACACAGACACAGACACACACACATAGACACACACACACAGACACACACACAGACACACAGAGACACACCCCACACAGACAGACACACAGACACACTCACAGACACACACACAGAGACACACAGACACAGACACACACACAGACACAAACACACACACACACAGACACATACGCAGGCACACACAAACACACACAGACACAAACACACACACACACAATCACAGACACACACACTGACACACACACATACACACAGACACACACACAGACACACACAGACACAAACACACACACAGATACATGCACACAATCACAGACACACACAGATGCACACACAGACACAAATATACACACACGCACAGACACACAGACACAGACACACACAGACACAGATAGACACACAGACACACTCACAGACACACACACAGGCACAAACACACACAGACACAATCACAGACACACACACAGACACACACACATACACACAGACACACACACAGACATACACACAGACACAAACACACACACAGATACATGCACACAATCACAGACACACACAGATGCACACACAGAGACACACACAGACACACACAGACACAGATAGACACACAGACACAGTCACAGACACACAGACACACAGACACAGACACAAATATACACACACGCACAGACACACAGAGACAGACACACACAGACACAGATAGACACACAGACACACTCACATACACACACACAGACACAAACACACACACAGACATAAACACACACAGACACAAACACACACAGACACACACAGACACACACACAATCACAGACACACACAGGTGCACACACACAGACACACACAGACACAAACACACACAGACATAAATACACACACACGTGCAGACACACAGACACACACAGACACAGACACACACACATAGACACACACACACACAGACACACATACAGACACACACAGACACACTCACAGACACACACACAGAGACACACAGACACACACACAGACACAAACACAAACACACATACGCAGGCACACACAGACACAAACACACACACAATCACAGACACACACACAGAAACACACACACACAGTTACACACAGACACACACACACAGACACACACACGCCCAGGCGCACTGAGATGCACACACACAGACACAAACACACACATAGACACACGCACACAGACACCCACAGACACACTCATACACACGCAGACAGACACACAAAGACACACACACAAAAGCACACTCACAGACACACACACAGACACACACACACAGACATAAACACACACAGACACAAATACACAGACACACACACACACACAGACACAAAAGTGCACACACACGGACACACAACCACACACACACAGACACAGACACACACACAGACAGGCACACATGCACACAGACACACACACAAACAGCCACAGACACACACATCAGATGCACACACACAGTCACGCACACAGCACCACACACAGACACACACACAGACAAACACACAGGCGCACACACAGACACACACACAGACACACAGACACAAACACACAAACAGACAAACACACACACAGACAAACCCACACAGAGTCACAGATACACACACAGTCACAGACACACACACAGACACACAGACACACACACATAGACACACACACAGACACACACAGACACAAACACACACACACTCACAGACACACACACAGAGACACACAGACACACACACAGACACAAACACAAACACACATACGCAGGCACACACAGACACAAACACACACACAATCACAGACACACACACAGACACACACACACACAGTTACACACAGACACACACACACAGACACACACACGCCCAGGCGCACTGAGATGCACACACACACACACAAACACACACATAGACACACGCACACAGACACCCACAGACACACTCATACACACGCAGACAGGCACACAAAGACACACACACACAAAAGCACACTCACAGACACACACACAGACACACACACACACAGACATAAACACACACAGACACAAATACACAGACACACACACACACACACAGACACAAAAGTGCACACACACGGACACACAACCACACACACACAGACACAGACACACACACAGACAGGCACACATGCACACAGACACACACACAAACAGCCACAGACACACACATCAGATGCACACACACAGTCACGCACACAGCACCACACACAGACACACACACAGACAAACACACAGGCGCACACACAGACACACACACAGACACACAGACACAAACACACAAACAGACAAACACACACACAGACAAACCCACACAGAGTCACAGATACACACACAGTCACAGACACACACACAGACACACAGACACACACACATAGACACACACACAGACACACACAGACACAAACACACACACACTCACAGACACACACACAGAGACACACAGACACACACACAGACACAAACACAAACACACATACGCAGGCACACACAGACACAAACACACACACAATCACAGACACACACACAGACACACACACACACAGTTACACACAGACACACACACACAGACACACACACGCCCAGGCGCACTGAGATGCACACACACACACACAAACACACACATAGACACACGCACACAGACACCCACAGACACACTCATACACACGCAGACAGGCACACAAAGACACACACACACAAAAGCACACTCACAGACACACACACAGACACACACACACACAGACATAAACACACACAGACACACACACACACACACAGACACAAAAGTGCACACACACGGACACACAACCACACACACACAGACACAGACACACACACAGACAGGCACACATGCACACAGACACACACACAAACAGCCACAGACACACACATCAGATGCACACACACAGTCACGCACACAGCACCACACACAGACACACACACAGACAAACACACAGGCACACACACAGACACACACACAGACACACAGACACAAACACACAAACAGACAAACACACACACAGACAAACCCACACAGAGTCACAGATACACACACAGTCACAGACACACACACAGACACACAGACACACACACATAGACACACACACAGACACACACAGACACAAACACACACACAGACACAGACACACACACGCAGACACACACACAGACATACCCATGCAGACACACACACAGACACAGACACACACAGACAGACACACACAGACACACCACGCAGACACACACAGACACACACAGAAACACAGACACACACACAGATGCACACAGACACATACACAGACACACACAATCACAGACTTACACAGACACAAACACACACAGACACAAATATGCACACACACACTCACAGACACACACGCACACACACTCACACACACAGACACAGACACAGACACACACACAGACACAGGCACACAGGCACACACACACGGACACATACACGGACACACACAGACACACAAATACACAGGCACACACAGACACACTCACAGACACGCACAGACACAAACACACACACACAGACACAGACACACACACACACACGCAGACACACACACTCAGACACACCAACGCAGACACAAACAGACACAGACACACACATGCAGGCACACACACACCCACACACAGACACACACACGCAGACACACACACACAATCACAGACACACACACAGACACACGCACACAGACACACACATACGCAAACACACACAGACACAGACACACTCATACACACAGAGACACACACACAAAGACACACACACAAAAGCACACACACAGACACACACACGCACACAGACACACGGAAAGAAACACACACTCAGACACACACAGACACAGACAGACACACACACACAGACACACAGACATAGACACACACAGGCACACACACACATAGAAACACACAGACACACACACACCCAGACACGCACACACACACAGACATACACACTCACATACACATACACACAGACACACAAACATATACAGACACACACACAGACACAAACACACGCACAGATATAAACACACACAGACACAAATACACACACACACACACACACACACACTGAGACACACACACAGACACAAACGCGCACACACAGACACACACACAGACACACAAAGACACGGACACACAACCACACACATAGAGACACAGACACAGAGACACAGACACACACACATACACACAGACACACACACAAACACACACACACAGCCACAGACACACACATCAGATGCACACACACAGTCTCACACACACAGCAACACACACAGACAAACACACAGGCGCGCGCACACACACACACTGAAACACACACACAGACACAAAAGCGCACACACAGACACACACACAGACACACAAAGGCACAGACACACAACCACACACACACAGACACTGACACAGAGGCACAGACACACACGCATACACACAGACACACACACAAACACACACACACAGCCACAGACACACACATCAGATGCACACACACAGTCACACACACAGCAACACACACAGCCAAACACACAGGCGCACACACAGACACACACAGAGACACACACACACACAAACACACAAACAGACAAACACACACACAGACAAACCCACACAGAGTCACAGATACACACACAGTCACAGACACACACACAGACACACACACATAGACATACACACAGACACAAACACACACAGACAGACACACACACGCAGACACATACACACAGACACAGACACACACAGGCAGACACACACTCACACAGACACACCACGCAGACACACACAGACACACACACAGACACACACAATTACAGACACACACTCAGACTCACACAGACACAAACACACACAGACACAAATATACACACACACACTCACAGACACACACACAGACACACACGCACAGACACTCACACAGACACAGACACACACACACACACAGGCACACAGACACACACACACGGACACATACACGGACACACACAGACACACAAATACACAGACACATACAGACACACTCACAGACACGCACAGACACAAACACACACACACAGACACAGACAGACACACACGCAGACACACACACTCAGACACGCCAACGCAGACACAAACAGACACAGATACACACATGCAGGCACACACACACCCACACACAGACACACACACGCAGACAAACACACATGCAATCACAGACACACACACAGACACACATACACACAGACACATTCACAGACACTCACATAGACACACACAGACACACAGACACAGACACACATAGACACAGACACACACACGCAGACACACACGCACACACACACACACAGACTCACAGACACACACACAGACACACGCACACAGACGCACACATATGCAAACACACACAGACACAGACACACTCGCTCACACACACACACAGACAGACACAGACACACACAGACACAGACACACCGACACACTCACAGACACAAACACACACACAGACAGACACACACACGCAGACACACACACACTCACACACAGACACACCCATGCAGACACACACACACAGACGCACACACATACACAGACACAGACACAGACACACACGCACAGACACACACACACATACAGACACAGACACTCAGACACAAACACACACAGACACAAATACACACACAGACACAGACACACACTGATACACACTCACAGTTGTATACGCACATTCACACAGACACACACATAGACACGCACACAGACACAGACACACAAAGACATACACAGACACACACAGACACACACAGACACAAACACACACAGACATAAATACACACACACGTGCAGACACACAGACACACACAGACACAGACACACACACATAGACACACACACACACAGACACACACACAGACACACACAGACACACTCACAGACACACACACAGAGACACACAGACACACACACAGACACAAACACAAACACACATATGCAGGCACACACAGACACAAACACACACACAATCACAGACACACACACAGACACACACACACACAGTTACACACAGACACACACACACAGACACACACACGCCCAGGCACACTGAGATGCACACACACAGACACAAACACACACATAGACACACGCACACAGACACCCACAGACACACTCATACACACGCAGACAGACACACAAAGACACACACACAAAAGCACACTCACAGACACACACACAGACACACACACACAGACATAAACACACACAGACACAAATACACAGACACACACACACACACACAGACACAAAAGTGCACACACACGGACACACAACCACACACACACAGACACAGACACACACACAGACAGGCACACATGCACACAGACACACACACAAACAGCCACAGACACACACATCAGATGCACACACACAGTCACGCACACAGCACCACACACAGACACACACACAGACAAACACACAGGCGCACACACAGACACACACACAGACACACAGACACAAACACACAAACAGACAAACACACACACAGACAAACCCACACAGAGTCACAGATACACACACAGTCACAGACACACACACAGACACACAGACACACACACATAGACACACACACAGACACACACAGACACAAACACACACACACTCACAGACACACACACAGAGACACACAGACACACACACAGACACAAACACAAACACACATACACAGGCACACACAGACACAAACACACACACAATCACAGACACACACACAGACACACACACACACAGTTACACACAGACACACACACACAGGCACACACACGCCCAGGCGCACTGAGATGCACACACACAGACACAAACACACACATAGACACACGCACACAGACACCCACAGACACACTCATACACACGCAGACAGGCACACAAAGACACACACACACAAAAGCACACTCACAGACACACACACAGACACACACACACACAGACATAAACACACACAGACACAAATACACAGACACACACACACACACACAGACACAAAAGTGCACACACACGGACACACAACCACACACACACAGACACAGACACACACACAGACAGGCACACATGCACACAGACACACACACAAACAGCCACAGACACACACATCAGATGCACACACACAGTCACGCACACAGCACCACACACAGACACACACACAGACAAACACACAGGCACACACACAGACACACACACAGACACACAGACACAAACACACAAACAGACAAACACACACACAGACAAACCCACACAGAGTCACAGATACACACACAGTCACAGACACACACACAGACACACAGACACACACACATAGACACACACACAGACACACACAGACACAAACACACACACAGACACAGACACACACACGCAGACACACACACAGACATACCCATGCAGACACACACACAGACACAGACACACACAGACAGACACACACAGACACACCACGCAGACACACACAGACACACACAGAAACACAGACACACACACAGATGCACACAGACACATACACAGACACACACAATCACAGACTTACACAGACACAAACACACACAGACACAAATATGCACACACACACTCACAGACACACACGCACACACACTCACACACACAGACACAGGCACAGACACACACACAGACACAGGCACACAGACACACACACACGGACACATACACGGACACACACAGACACACAAATACACAGGCACACACAGACACACTCACAGACACGCACAGACACAAACACACACACACAGACACAGACACACACACACACACGCAGACACACACACTCAGACACGCCAACGCAGACACAAACAGACACAGACACACACATGCAGGCACACACACACCCACACACAGACACACACACGCAGACACACACACACAATCACAGACACACACACAGACACACGCACACAGACACACACATACGCAAACACACACAGACACAGACACACTCATACACACACAGACACACACACAAAGACACACACACAAAAGCACACACACAGACACACACACGCACACAGACACACGGAAAGAAACACACACTCAGACACACACAGACACAGACAGACACACACACACAGACACACAGACATAGACACACACAGGCACACACACACATAGAAACACACAGACACACACACACCCAGACACGCACACACACACAGACATACACACTCACATACACATACACACAGACACACAAACATATACAGACACACACACAGACACAAACACACGCACAGACATAAACACACACAGACACAAATACACACACACACACACACACACTGAGACACACACACAGACACAAACGCGCACACACAGACACACACACAGACACACAAAGACACGGACACACAACCACACACATAGAGACACAGACACAGAGACACAGACACACACACATACACACAGACACACACACAAACACACACACACAGCCACAGACACACACATCAGATGCACACACACAGTCTCACACACACAGCAACACACACAGACAAACACACAGGCGCGCGCACACACACACACTGAAACACACACACAGACACAAAAGCGCACACACAGACACACACACAGACACACAAAGGCACAGACACACAACCACACACACACAGACACTGACACAGAGGCACAGACACACACGCATACACACAGACACACACACAAACACACACACACAGCCACAGACACACACATCAGATGCACACACACAGTCACACACACAGCAACACACACAGCCAAACACACAGGCGCACACACAGACACACACAGAGACACACACACACACAAACACACAAACAGACAAACACACACACAGACAAACCCACACAGAGTCACAGATACACACACAGTCACAGACACACACACAGACACACACACATAGACATACACACAGACACAAACACACACAGACAGACACACACACGCAGACACATACACACAGACACAGACACACACAGGCAGACACACACTCACACAGACACACCACGCAGACACACACAGACACACACACAGACACACACAATTACAGACACACACTCAGACTCACACAGACACAAACACACACAGACACAAATATACACACACACACTCACAGACACACACACAGACACACACGCACAGACACTCACACAGACACAGACACACACACACACACACACAGGCACACAGACACACACACACGGACACATACACGGACACACACAGACACACAAATACACAGACACATACAGACACACTCACAGACACGCACAGACACAAACACACACACACACACACACAGACAGACACACACGCAGACACACACACTCAGACACGCCAACGCAGACACAAACAGACACAGATACACACATGCAGGCACACACACACCCACACACAGACACACACACGCAGACAAACACACATGCAATCACAGACACACACACAGACACACATACACACAGACACATTCACAGACACTCACATAGACACACACAGACACACAGACACAGACACACATAGACACAGACACACACACGCAGACACACACGCACACACACACACACAGACTCACAGACACACACACAGACACACGCACACAGACACACACATATGCAAACACACACAGACACAGACACACTCGCTCACACACACACACAGACAGACACAGACACACACAGACACAGACACACCGACACACTCACAGACACAAACACACACACAGACAGACACACACACGCAGACACACACACACTCACACACAGACACACCCATGCAGACACACACACACAGACGCACACACATACACAGACACAGACACACACGCACAGACACACACACACATACAGACACAGACACTCAGACACAAACACACACAGACACAAATACACACACAGACACAGACACACACTGATACACACTCACAGTTGTATACGCACATTCACACAGACACACACATAGACACGCACACAGACACAGACACACAAAGACATACACAGACACACACAGACACACACAGACACACACACAGACACACACACACAGACACACACAGACACACAAACACACACAAACACACACACATAATCACAGACACACACAGATGCACACACAGACACAAACACACACAGACACAAATATACACACACACGCACAGACACACAGACACAGACACACACAGACACAGACACACACAGACACACACACGCAGACACACACACTCAGACATGCCAACGCAGACACAAACAGACACAGACACACACATGCAGGCACACACACACCCACACACAGACACACACACGCAGACAGACACACACGCAATCACAGACACACACACAGACACACATACACACAGACACATTCACAGACACTCACATAGACACACACAGGCACACACAGACACAGACACACACACGCAGACACACACACACACACAGACACACAAACACAGACTCACACAGACACACACACACACAATCACAGACACACACACAGACACACGCACACAGACTCACACATACGCAAACACACACAGACACAGACACACTTGCTCACACACACACACAGACAGACACAGACACACACAGACACACCGACACACTCACAGACACAAACACACACACAGACAGACACACACACACTCACACACAGACACACCCATGCAGACACACACAGACACAGACGCACACACAGACACAGACACAGACACACACGCACAGACACACACACACACAGACACATACACAGGCACACACAAACACACACAGACAGACACAAACACGCACACAAACACACACACATACAGACACAGACACACAAACACACTCAGACACAAACACACACAGACATAAATACACACACAGACACAGACACCCGCACTGACACACACACACAGTTGTATATGCACATTCACACAGACACACACATAGACACACACACAGACACAGACACACAAAGACATACACAGACACACACAGACACACACAGACACACACACATACACACAGACACATGCACACAGATACACCCAGACACACACAGACACACAAACACACACACACATAATCACAGACACACACAGATGCACACACACAGACACACACAGACACAAATATACACACACACGCACAGACACACATACAAGGACACACACAGGCACAGACACACACAGACACAGACGCACACAGACACACACACAGACACACACAGACACACACACATAGACACACACACATAGACACACACACATAGACACATACAGACACACTCACAGACACACACACAGACACACACACACAAACACACACACAGACACACACGCACACAATCACAGACACACACAGACACAAACACACACAATCACAAATATACACACACGTGAACAGACACTCACACAGACACAGACACAAACACAGACACACACAGACACAGACACACACACACAATCACAGACACACACACAGACACACACAGAGACACAAACACACACAATCACAAATATACACGCACATGCACAGACACTCACACACTCACAGAACCAAACACAGACACACACAGACACAGACGCACACACAGACACACACACAGACACACACAGACACAGACAGACACACTCACAGACACACAGACACATACACAGACACACACATACACAGACACACAGACACACACAACAGACACAAACACACACAGACACATACACAGGCACGCACAAACATACACAGACACACACACAGACACACACAGATACAAACACACACACACAAACACACACACACACACACAGACACAAACACACACAAACACAAATATACACACACACGCACAGACACTCACACAGACACAGACACAAACACAGACACACAGACACAACCAGGCAACCAGACATAGACACAGACACACACACGCACAGACACACACAGATACAGACAGACACACTCAGACACAAACACAGACACACACACAGACAGACACACACACAGACACACACAGACACACACAGACACACACACACAGCCACAGACACACACATCAGATGCACACACACAGACACCAACACACACAGACACAAATACACACACACTCGCAGACGCTCACACAGACACACACGTACAGACACTCACACAGATACAGACACTCACACACGCACACAGTCTCACAGACACAGACGCACACACAGACACACACACAGACACACGCACACAATCAGACACACACACAGACACACACACAGACACAAACACACACGATCACAAATATACACACAGATGCACAGACACTCACACAGACACAGACACAAACACAGACACACACACAGACACACAAACAGACACACACACAGACACAAACACACACAGACACAGACACATACACAGGCACGCACAAACACACACAGACACAAACACACACACAGACACACACACACAACCACAGACACACACACAGACACAAACACACACAAACACAAATATACACACACACGCACAGACACTCACACAGACACAGACACAAACACAGACACACACAGACACAACCAGGCATCCAGGCATAGACACAGACACAGACACACACACAGACGCATACACAAACACACGCACAGACACACACAGACACACTCAGACACAAACACAGACACACACACACAGAGACAGACACACACACACATACACACAGACACACACAGACACACACACACACAGCCACAGACACACACATCAGATGCACACACACAGACACAAACACACACAGACACAAATACACACACACTCACAGACACTCACACAGACACACACGTACAGACACTCACACAGACACAGACACTCACACACGCACACAGTCTCACAGACACAGGCACACACACACGGACACAAACACACAGACACACACACGCAAACACACACAGACACACTCACAGACACACACAGACACAAACACACACTCACAGACACAGACACACACACACAACCACAGGCACACCCACGCAGACAAAAACTCAGACACAGACACACACACAGACACACACAGACACACCCACGCAGACACACACACAATCACAGAGACACACACAGACACACACAGACACACAGAGACACAAACACACACAGACACAAATATATACACACACACACAGACACTCACACAATCACAGACACACACACAAACACAGACACAGGCAGACACACACACAGACGCACACACAGACAGACACATACACAGACACACACACACAGACACAAACACACAGACACAGACACACAGACACACACACACAGACATACACACAGACACGCACAGACACAGACACACACATAGACACACACAGAGACACAGACAGACACTCAGACACACACAGACACACATACACACACAGACACACACACAGACACACACACATACAGACACACACACACATACAGACACACATACACATACAGACACAGACACACAAACACACACAGACACACAAACACACACAGACACAAACACACAGACACAAATACACCCACAGACAAACACGCACTGAGACACACATACAGGTGTATATCCACATACACACAGACACACACATAGACACACACACAGACACAGACACACAAAGACATACACAGACACGCACAGACACACACAGACACAGACACATACACACAGACACAGACACATACACACAGACACACACACACAATCACAGACACACCCAGACACAAACACACACAGACACAAATATACACACACACGCACAGACACTCACACAGACACAGACACACAGACACACACAGACATAGACACACACACAGACACACAGACACAGCAGACACACAGACACACACACAGACACAAAGCACACACACAGACACATACGCAGACACACACAAATACACACAGACACAAACACACACACTCAGACACAGACACACACATACAGAATGACACACAGACACAAACACACACAGACACACACAATCACAGACACAGACACAGACACAAACACACAAACACAAATATACACACACGCACAGACACTCACACAGACACAAACTCAGACACACAGAGACACACACAGACACAGATACACACAGACACACTCACAGACACACAGACACACACACAGACACACACAGACACAGACACAGACACAAACCCACACAGACACAAACACACACACACAAACACACAGACACAGACACACACATACATAATGACACACAGACACACACAGACACAATCACAGACACACAAACACAAATATACACACACGCACAAACACACAGACACAGACACAAACACACACAGACACAGACACATACACAGACACACACAAACACACACAGACACAAACACACACACAAACACACACAGACACACACACAGACACACACAAACACACACACACAGACACAAACACACACAGACACTCATACAGACAAAAACACACACACACAAACACAGACACACCCACGCAGACACACACAGACACAGACACACAGACACACACACGCAGACACACACATAGACACACACACAGACACAGAAACACAAACACACACAGACACACTCACATACACACAGACACACACAGAGACACACACAGACACAGACACACACACACACACACACAAACACAGATGCACACACACGCCCAGATGCACTCAGACACACACAGGTACACACACAGACACAAACACTCACATACACACACACAGACACACTCAGACACAAACACACACAAACACACATAAACACAGACACACTCAGACACAGACACACGCAGACACACACACAGATACACACACACGCACACAGACACACGCAGACAGACACAACCGGACACACACACAGACACACACACACCGATACACACAGACACACACACAGACACACACAGACGCACACACAGACATTCATACACAGACACTCACAGACACACACACACGCCCACAGACGCACACAGGCACAATCATACACACACAGACGCACACACAAAGACACACACACAAAAGCACACACACAGACTGACACACACAAAGATACACACACAGACACACATATAGACACACACACACGCACAGAAACACGCACTCAGACACACACAGACACACAGACACACAGACATAGACACACACAGACACACACACACATAGAAACACACACACATAGAAACACACAGACACGCACACACAGACACACACGCACACAGACACACACAGAAACACAGACACACACACACACAGATGTGCACACACACAGACATACACACTCACAGACACATACACGCAGATACACACACATATACAGGCATACACACATACAGACACAGACACACAAACACACACACAGACACAAACACACACACAGACACAAACACACACAGACACAAACGCACACATACAGACACACACAGAGACACACACAGACACACACACATACAACCACACGCAGACACACAGAGACACCAGACACACACACAGACACACGCACATACACACAGACACACACGCAGACACACACACACGCCCAGACGCACTCAGACACACACACAGACACACACAGAGACACAAACACACACATAGACACACACACAGACACACACATGCACACAGACACACACAGACACACTCATACAAACACAGACACACACACAAAGACACACACACAAAAGCACACACAGACACTGACACACACAAAGGCACACACAGACACACATACAGACACACACACACACGCACACAGACATACGCACAGAAACACACAGACACAGACACACACACACACAGACGCACAGACATAGACACACACAGATACACACACATAGAAACACACAGACATAGAAACACACAGACACACACACACCCAGACGCACACACACACAGACATACACACTCACAGACACATACACACAGACACACACACATATACAGATACACTCACATACAGACACAGACACACAAACACACACACAGACACAAACACGCACACAGACACAAACACACACAGACACAAATACACACACAGACACACACACGCACTGAGACACACACACAGACACAAACACACACACACAGACACAGACACACAACCACACACAGACACACAGAGACACAGACACACACACAGATACACACACATACACACAGACACACACACAGCCACAGACACACACATCAGATACACACATAGACACACAGACAGACAGACACACACAGATACAGACACACACAGACACACACACAGACAAACACACAGGCACACACACACACACAAACACACACAGACACACACAGACACTCAAAAAGACAAACACATGCACAGACAAACACACACAGTCACAGACACACACACAGTCACAGACACACACACAGACATACAGACACACACACATAGACACACAGACACAGACACACACACACACAGACATACCCACGCAGACACACACAGACATGCCCACGCAGACACACACACACAGACACAGACACACAGGCAGACACACACACACCCACACACAGACACACCTATGCAGACACACACACAGACACACAGACACACACACACAATAGACAATAGACAATAGTCAATAGGTGCAGGAGTAGGCCATTCAGCCCTTCGAGCCTGCACCGCCATTCAATATGATCATGGCTGATCATTCCTAATCAGTATCCTGTTCCTGCCTTATCTCCATAACCCTTGATTCCACTATCTTTGAGAGCTCTATCCAACTCTTTCTTAAATTAATCCAGAGACTGGGCCTCCACTGCCCTCTGGGGCAGAGCATTCCACACAGCCACCACTCTCTGGGTG
Source organism: Chiloscyllium plagiosum (assembly GCF_037043375.1). NCBI lineage: Eukaryota > Metazoa > Chordata > Chondrichthyes > Orectolobiformes > Hemiscylliidae > Chiloscyllium > Chiloscyllium plagiosum. The sequence goes on along the minus strand of NW_028270151.1, from coordinate 22,765,044 downwards.
AAGAAGTTTCTCCCCATCTCTGTCCTAAATGGCCTACTCCGTATTTTTAAGCTGTGTCCTCTGGTTTGGCACTCACCCATCAGCGGAAACATTTTTCCTACCTCCAGAGTGTCCAATCCTTTAATAACCTTATATGTCTCAATCAGATCCCCTCTCAGTCTTCTAAACTCAAGGGTATACAAGCCCAGTCGCTTCAGTCTTTCAGTGTAAGGTAATCCCGCCATTCCAGGAATTGACCTTGTGAACCTACGCTGCACTCCCTCAATAGCCAGAATGTCTTTCCTCAAATTTGGAGACCAGAACTGCACACAGTACTCCAGGTGTGGTCTCACCAGGGCCCTGTACAGCTGCAGAAGCACCTCTTTGCTTCTATACTCAATTCCTCTTGTTATGAAGGCCAGCATGCTATTAGCCTTCTTCACTACCTGCTGTACCTGCATGCTTGCCTTCATTGACTGGTGTACAAGAACACCTAGATCTCTCTGTACTGCCTCTTTACCTAAATTGATTCCATTGAGGTAGTAATCTGCCTTCCTGTTCTTGCCACCAAAGTGGATAACCATACATTTATCCACATTAAACTGCATCTGCCATGCATCTGACCACTCACCTAACTTGTCCAGGTCACCCTGTAATCTCCTAACATCCTCATCACATTTCACCCTTCCACCTAGCTTTGTATCATCAGCAAATTTGCTAATGTTATTGCTGATACCATCCTCTATATCATTAACATATATTGTAAAAAGCTGCGGTCCCAGCACGGATCCCTGCGGTACCCCGCTGGTCACTGCCTGCCATTCCGAAATGGAGCCGTTTATCACTACCCTTTGTTTCCTATCAGCCAACCAATTTTCAATCCAATCTAGTACTTTGCCCCCAATACCATGCGCCCTAATTTTACTCACTAACCTCCTGTGTGGGACTTTATCAAAAGTTTTCTGAAAGTCCAGGTACACTACATCTACTCGATCTCCCTCATCCACCTTCAGAGTTACATCCTCAAAAAATTCAAGAAGATTAGTCAAGCATGATTTCCCCTTCATAAATCCATGCTGACTCTGTCCTATCCTGTTACTACTATCCAGATGTGCCGTAATTTCATCCTTTATAATAGACTCTAGCATCTTTCCCACCACTGAGGTCAGACTAACTGGTCTATAATTTCCTGCTTTCTCTCTCCCACCTTTCTTAAAAAGTGGTATAACATTAGCCACCCTCCAATCCTCAAGAACCGACCCCGAATCTATTAAACTCTGGAAAATAATCACCAACGCATCCACGATTTCCCGAGCCACCTCCTTCAGTACCCTGGGATGCAGACCATCAGGCCCCGGAGACTTATCAACCTTCAGACCTAACAGTCTCTCCAACACCAAATCCTGGCAAATATAAATTCCCTTAAGTTCAGGTCCTTCAGCCACTGTTACCTCAGGGGGATTGCTTGTGTCTTCCCAAGTGAACACAGATCTGAAGTACCCATTTAATTCCTCTGCCATTTCTTTGTTCCCCGTAATATATTCCCCTGTTTCTGTCTTCAAGGGCCCAATTTTAGTCCTAACCATTTTTTTGCCTTGCACATACCTAAAAAAGCTTTTACTATCCTCCTTAATGTTCTTGGCCAGTTTACCTTCGTACCTCATTTTTCCTCTGCGTATTTCCTTCTTAGTAATCCTCTGTTGCTCTTTAAAAGCTTCCCAGTCCTCAGTTTTCCCACTTATCTTTGCTATGTTATACTTTTTTTCTTTTAACTTTATATGTTTCTGAACTTCCCTCGTCAGCCACGGCCGCCCATGCCTCCTCCTGGGATCTTTCTTCCTTTTAGGAATGAACTGATCCTGCAACTTCTGCATTATACACCGAAATACCTGCCATTGTTCCTCCACTGTCATCCCTGCTAAGGTATTGCACCATTGAACTTTGGCCAGCTCCTCCCTCATAGCTCCATAGTTCCCTTTATTCAACAGAAATATTGTCACTTCTGACTGTACCCTCTCCCTCTCAAATTGCAGATTGAAGCTTAATGTATTATGGTCACTACTTCCCAATGGCTCCTTCACTCCGAGGTCTCTGACCAATTCTGGTTCGTTGCACAATACCAGATCCAGAATTGCCTTCTCCCTGGTCGGCTCCAACACCAGCTCCTCTAAGAATCCATCTCTGAGGCACTCCACAAAGTCTCTTTCTTGAGGTCCAATGCCATCCTGATTCTCCCAGTCTACCTGCATGTTAAAATCCCCCATAACAACTGTAGTAACATCTTTATGACAGGCCAATTTCAGCTCCTGATTCAACTTACATCCGACATCCAGACTATTGTTTGGGGGCCTGTAGATGACTCCCAAGAGGGTATTTTTACCCTTAGTATTTCGCAGCTCTATCCACACTGACTCTACATCCCCTGACTCTAGGACCCCCCGGCAAGGGGTTGAATATTCTCCCTTACCAACAAGGCCACCCCACCCCCTCTGCCCGTCAGTCTGTCCTTATGATAACACGTGTAGCCTTGAATATTCATTTCCCAGGCCCTGTCCACTTGAAGCCACGTCTCAGTTATCCCCACAATTTCGTATCTCCCAATTTCCAAAAGAGCCTCAAGCTCATCCATCTTATGTCTAATGCTTCGTGCATTCATGTATAGTATTTTTAATTTGTTACTGCTCTCACCCTTCCCATCAACTCCTATTTCACTCAACCTTACAGCATGATGCCTTTTCGAGTTTTCTGCGTCATTGATACAGTTGTCTTTCTTGACTTCTCTTGTTCTAACTTTCCCTCCAATTTCCTTTTTAAACATCCAGTTTGTCCCCTCCCCCCCACTACTTAGTTTAAATGTAGCGGTGCTGCAGTAGGAAATGCAGCAGGTACACACAGACACATTCACAGACACACACACAGACACACATGCACAGACACTCACACAGACACACACAGACACACACACACACAAACACACACGCACACCGATACACACATACACACACACAGACACACTCACAGGCGCGCACACAGACACACACACAGACACAGACACACACAGGCACACACACAGACACACACACACACACTGATACACACACAGACACACACTCAGACACACTCACAGACGCACACACAGACACACACACAGACACACACAGACACAGACACACACAGACACACCCACAGACACACACAGACACAGACACACAGACACACACAGAGACACATACAGACACAAACACACACACAGACACACACACAGACACATCCATGCAGACACACACACACAATCACAGACACACACACACAGACACAAACACACACAGACACAAATATACACACACGCACAGACACTCACTCAGACACAGACACACACACAGACACACACAGGCACAGGCACACACACAGACACACACACAGACACAGACACACTCACAGACACACACACAGACATACACAGACACACAGACACCCACACAGACACAAACACACACACAATCACGGACACACACAGAAACACACACAAACACAAATATACACACACACGCACAGACACTCACACAGACACACACAGACATAGACACACACAGACACACACACACGCACACCGATACACACAGACACACACAGACACACACACAGACACACTCACAGACGCACACACAGACACACACACAGACACACACAGACACACACACAGATACACACAGACACACACAGACACACACACAGACACACTCACAGACCCACACACAGACACACACACAGACATACACAGACACAGATAGACACAGACAGGCACACAGACACACACTGACACAGACACACACACAAACACACACAGCCACACACACACACAGACACACACACAAAAACACACACACAGACACTGACACACACACAGACATGCACAGACACACACATGCGCACACAGACACACACACAGATACACACACACTGACACACAGACACAGACACACACACAGACACACACACAGACACACAGACACACACACTCACTCACACACAGACCCACACACACACAGATACAGACAGACACACACACACACTGACACACACACTGACACACACACAGACACACACAAACAGACACATGCCCAGACACACACAGACACAGAAACACACGCACACACTGACACACAGATACACACACACGCACAGACACACACGCACAGAGACACACGCACAGACACACAGACACACGCACTGACACACACATAAATTTGCCAATGTCTGTGAGTGTGTGCAAGTGTGTGTATGTATGTGTGTCTGTATATGTGTCTGTTTATGTGAGTGTTTATGTGGATGTATGTGTCTATGCCTATGTGTGTATGTCTGTGATGTATATGTCTCTGTACGTATGTCTTTGTGTGTGTGTGTGTGTGTTTTTGTGCATCCAGGCGCGATCACATTGGCCAGTGTTGATCAGGCCCCCTGCAGATTCCTCCTGGTTACTGATACATCCATGCTTATACCACATTTCACTGTCCATGTTACATTCAGTGATTGACCAGGAGGAGCTGTGTGCACACACTGTTAAACATTAAACTCTTCCAATATGTTGGAATCCACTGAAGCAGATGAGTCTTTGCTTGGATCTAATGCAGTCTGTGGCATTTATTTATCTGTTTTATGGGAGGTCAGCATCCGTGCTTGTGTCTGTCATGGTGTCTGAGCGTAGCCCAGGTTATAATTTCACAGTGTTCCCATAAAGGAGGAGAATCATTTATTTACTCTGTTCAGTGACCTCACCAAATCATTAATTTCCGATGTATGTAAAGGAGACTGAACTCTTCAGAATCTTGCAGCACAGAATGAGGCATTTGGTCCATCATATCTATGCTGGATCGATGAAAGAATTATCCAATGTGTCCATGCACCCCCTCCCCACAGTCCATTTGACATTGTTTTTTACCCATTGATTTTCAAATTTTTTTTTCAGTTGTATGAAATAATGTTATGGGAGTTAATGTCAACTTAAGACAGAGGTTACAGTTTAATGTCACATTTGTAAAATGGCAGCTCTAAACATGAAGTGCTCCCGCAGTGCTGCACTGTGATGTAAGCTAAGTTTATGTCTTGGTTGGAACATGATCCTCTGCCTCCACCATATCTGCTCCCAGGAAGAGCAATTCCACTCCAGGACATCCCAGATGGCTGCCTATTTCACGGACCACAATTCCCCCACCCATGTGATTCCCCCTCCAAGTGCATCTCCTCCACCTCCCGCACCTCCGCCCTGGAACCTCACCCCTCCAACCGCAACAAGGATAGAACCCCCTTGGTCCCCACCTTCCATCCCCCTAATCTGCGAATACAGCGCATTATCCTCCACTATTTCCACCTTCTACAGTCACACCCCACCACCAGAGATGTATTTCCCTCCTCAACCCTATCTGAGCCCTCTGTGATTCCCTCGTTAGGTCCACGCCCCTCCCACCAACCCACCCTCCTCTCCCGAAACCATCCCTTGCTGCCGCAAGAGGTGTAAATTCTGCGCCCACACCTCCCCTCTCACCTCTGTCCAAAGCCCCAAAGGATCCTTTCACATCCGGCAGAGATTTCCCTGCACATCCAAACACCTCATCTACTGTGTCCATTTGCTCTCGATGTGGTCTCCTCTACACTGGGAAGACAGGACGCCAACTCGCGGAATGTTTCAGGGAACATCTCTGGGACGCATGCACCAAACAACCCCACCACCGTGTGGCTGATCACTTCAACTCCCCCTCCCACTCCACCAAGGACATGTGAATCCTGGGCCTCCTCCACCACCAAATCCAAGTCACCCAATGACTGGAGGAAGAATGCCTCATCTGCCGCTTTGGGACGCATCAGTCACATGGCATTGATGTCGACTACACCAATTTCCTCATCTTCCCTCCCCACAGCTCATCCCAGATTCAATGCTCCATCTCAGCACCACCTTCTTGAACTGTCCTACTTGTTTATGCTTCTTCCCACCTATCTGCTCCATCGTCCGCTCTGACCTATCACCATCACCCCCCACCTGCATCTACCTATTGGCTTCCCAGAAACCTTCCCCCCACCCTCCTATTTATCGCTCAGTCCCCTTCCCCACTCCACATTCCTGATGAAGGACATATGCCTGAAACGTCAACTCTTCTGCTCGATGGATGCTGCCTGACCTGCTGTGCTTTTCCAGGGCCACACGTTTTGAGACTGCCCTCAACATCAAGGCAACATCTGACCGAGTTGGCATCAATGAGCCTGAGTAAAACTGGAATTAATGAGAATCTGTAGGAAAACTCTCCTCTGGTTAGAAACATACTCAGCAGAAATGAAGATCACTGTGGCTGTTCGAGGTTAATCATTTCAACCCATAGGAAATCTCTTCAGGAATTTGTTGGGACAGTGCCCTTGGCTCAACCATCTTTAACAGCTACATCAATGACCTTCCTTTCATCATACACTCAGACTGAGAATATTCGCTAATGTTTGCACAATATTCAGTAGATTAGATTAGATTAGATTAGATTACTTACAGTGTGGAAACAGCCCCTTCGGCCCAACAAGTCCACACCGCCCCACCGAAGCGCAACCCACCCAGACCCATTCCCCTACACCTAACACTACGGTCAATTTAGCACGGCCAATTCACCTAATCTGCACGTTTTTGGACTGTTGGAAGAAACCGGAGCAGCCGGAGGAAACCCACGCAGATACGGGGAGAACGTGCAAACTCCACACAGTCAGTCGCCTGAGGCGGGAATTGAACCCGGGTCTCTGGCACTGTGAGGCAGCAGTGCTAACCACTGTGCCACCGTGCTACCCATAACCTGTCCTTTTCTCCTCAGATTCTGAAGCAGCCCGTGTCGACATGCTTGTAGACCTGGACAATGTTCGGGCTTGCGCTGATATCATAGAATCCACACGGTGGGCCATTTGGCCCATCGAGTCCACACAGGCCCTCCGAAGAGCGTCCCACACAGACCCACCCCTATCCCTGTAACTCTGTATTTCGTATGGCTAATCCCCCTAAGCCTGCACATCCCAGGACACTATGGGCAATTTAGCATGGCCACCTCACCTACCCGTGTATCTATGAAATGTGTGAGTTAACTGGAGCACCTGGAAGAAACCCATGCAGACAAGAGGGAAATGTGCAAACTCCACACAAGCGGTCGCCCGAGGGTGGAATCGAACCCAGGTCCCAGGCACTCAGAGGATGCACTGCTAACCACTGAGCCAACGTGCTGCCCCCCCCATCTTTTGAAAGTAACATGTGCTTCATACAAACAGCAACATTCCCCTAGAAATGTAGTATCCATCATCAAGAAAACCCTACTACCAATATTTTGAGTGTTACCATCGACCAACAAAAAAATTGAATTAGTCATATAAATAGGTCATGCTGCAGCTGTACAGGACATTGGTTAGGCCACTGTTGGAATATTGAGTGCAATTCTGGTCTCCTTCCTATCAGAAAGATGTTGTGACACTTGAAAGGGTTCAGAAAAGATTTACAAGGATGTTGCCGGGGGATGGAGGGTTTGAGCTATCATAAGAGGCTGAATAAGCTGGGGCTGTTTTCCCTGGAGCATCAGAGGCTGAGAGGTGATCTTGTAGAATCACGAGAGGCACAGATTGGGTAAATAGATAATATCTTTTCCCTGTGCCGGGGGAGTCCAGAACTGGAGGGCACAGGTTTAGGGTGAGAGGGGAAAGATATAAAAGAGATCTAAGGGGCAACTTTTTCACACCGAGGGTGGTGCTTGTCTGGAATGAGCTGCCAGAGGAAGTTTTTATTTTAAAATCCCTATAGTGTGGAAACAGGCCCTTCTGCCCAACAAGTCCACACCAACCCTCCGAAGAGTAACCCACCCAGACCTGTACCCCCACTCTATTGTCCCACATTTACCCTTGACTAATGCACCTAACCTGAACACTATGGGTAATTTAGCATGGCCAATTCACCTAACCTGCACAGCTTTGTATTGTGGGAGGAAACCGGAGCACCCGGAGGAAACCCACGCAGACACGGGGAGAATGTGCAAACTCCACACAGACAGTCTTCTGAGGCTGGAATGAATCCCGGGTCCCTGGCGCTGTGACACAGCAGTGCTAACCACTGAGCCACCGTGCCACCCTATATATACGTCAAGTGTGGAGGCTGGTACAATGGCACATTTAAAAGGCATCTGGATGGTTATATGAATAGGAAGGGTTTAGAGGGATATGGGCCAAGTGCTGGCAAATGGGACTAGATTAAAAATCACACAACACCAGGTTATAGTCCAACAGGTTTAATTGGAAGCACACTAGCTGTAAACAGACAATCAATTCTTCAATGTATAATTTCAGTTACATCACACTGCAAATTTTTGCTATAAATTCTGTGTTATGATCGAGCGCTCCACAATCACCTGATGAAGGAACGTCGCTCCGAAAGCTAGTGTGCTTCCAATTAAACCTGTTGGACTATAACCTGGTGTTGTGTGATTTTTAACTTTGTACACCCCAGTCCAGCACCGGCATCTCCGAATCGGGACTAGATTAGGTTGGGATATCCAGTCAGCATGGACGAGTTGGACCGAAGGATCTATTTCCATGCTGTACATCTCTATGATCCGATGACTCTATAACTACATCAGCTGTCCTTGTCCTTCCAAGATGGCAGTGGAGTAGGGTTCCTGAGCCAGATGTTGTCCACCACGTCTGCTTTTTCGTTTCCCTTTCTCCTTCCCTCTCGTCCTCCGACAATTTTGGTGGCGACATATTGAGCCAGAGCAGACTCCAGGTGAGGCCCAGCTCAGGTTCCTGTCAAAACCCATTGTGGACACATCTGCTTTTACTTTCTTTTCTTTCACTTTTTTTTTATTTTAACCTTTCTTACCTTCTATGGAGAGCACCTGACAGTTTCAGCGGCAGCTGGATTGCTGAGCTCAGCCCAGCACGGTCACATGGCAGTGTTGTGGACCAGGCCAGACTCCCTCAAACCATGTTAAGAAGGTGGTCTATGCTCTAACCTTTTCTAGTTGGTCAAGTAAAACAGAATTTATTCACGTGCCACAGAATGAAACACACACAAAAGAAAACAGAATCTTGAATAACAACAATTTGAAAACCCAACTGACCAGTATATCCTCCACAACTCAACAAAGGAGCTGTTCCAATTTCCTGAAACATCCCCGTAAACACACCCCTTGGCAAAAATAGGAAAATTCAAACATAGGTTCTTACAGGAGAGAGAGACAGAGGGATGGCAGGGATCATTCGCTAAAGCATGAAACCTCAACCACCTGATGAAGAAGCTTCAAAAGCTACTGCTTCCAAATAAACCTGTTGGACTATAACCTGGTGTTGTGTGATTTTTTTAAACTCTTTTCACTCCAGCAGCTTTCCTGGGTCCCCAGCTAAAACTAAACCAAACTAGAAAGATCCCTGAACTGGGACAATGGGCCGCTCCCCTTTCATTGTACAACTATTTTCGAAAAACCCTAAAAGCCCTTTTCCCTGATTGTTGCCTGAGGCAGTATCTGTTAGCCATAGCCAAAGTGGCCTAATCCCACACCCCAAACTGGAACCTCTGCATTTTACGACCCATTTTGAAAAAAGCCAAGGACAACATAAGCTTGTTAAAGGAGCAGCATCATCACAGCAACAATGTCTTCAGTAGAGTCAAGATGGCGCCGTAGAATGGCGACATGTTTCTACGGCGATGGTGCAAAAAAGGGACTCACGCTGGTGATGGTCTCAGTGCCAGTGTGGAAGAGCCTAGATCCAGGCCCATGGTTAAGCATTTAAGAAGGGCTAAAGTGCTAAACTTTTTTACTTTATTACTTTATTTTCCACTTTATACCTAAGATTTTGTAGCTAGGTACCTTTGTACCTGAGATGGTGTAATTTTACTCTGCTCCTTTATCCCTGAGTACACGTGACAATAAAACTTCCTATTTCTAATTCTAATTCTGATTCTATTTCTAATTCTAATCAGCTGCTTGAAGTTTGTGAATTCTACAGTGAATAACTCACCTGGTCATTACCTATAAGGCACTAGTCAGGACACTCGCCACATCCAGCAATGACACTTAAGAAACTTGACACTGTCTAAGACAAAGCAGCTCAGTTGTTTGCCACCCTATCCACCACCTTTAATATTCACTCCTGTATATTGGCACCAGTCAGTGCCAGCTGCAAGGCTCCTTCAACAGCACCTTCCAACCCAGCACCTCTAACATCCGAAAGGACAAGGGTAGCAGATACATGGGAACACCACCACCTGCAAGTTCCCCTCCAAGCCACTCACAATCCTGATTTGGAAATATATCATCATTCCTTCAGTGTTGCTGGGTAAAATCCAGGAGCTCTTTTCCTAGAGGTATTGCAGGAACGGCTTCACTAGAAGCCTGCAACTAGATGCTGGATCCTTCTCCAGGGCAATAAAGCATGACTTTGTCAGTGATGCCCAACCTGAGGAAACAGTCTGCATACAACAACATACCAAAGGCAGGAAAGTAAACGTGACGACTATCAGGTCAGCCATGGTCTCATTGAATGTCGGAACAGTCTTGGTGGCCAAATGGCTTCCATCTGCACCGACATCTTACAGCATTACAATATGTACAAGTACAGTTACATTTAGTCAGGCACAATTGTGAGCACCTTAGCAAGCTGGTACAGATACATCTGCTCCATCTGAAAGCTGGAGCAGACTCTGTGACAGCTGTAGAAAGAATGGACCCCATGTAACATTAGTATTAACATTAACGCATTCACAACCATTAGTTTATACAAGACATTCTTCATAATTACTGAACAATCGAACAATTTAAGATTGCTTGTTTATGAATTCCTCCATGGCCTCATTCTCTCTGTCTTTCTGTGACCAACCATAGCTCTACAAACCCTGAGATCTCTGTGCTCCTTCACTTCTTGCAGTGATTTTAATCGCTCTGCCTTCGGTGGCTGTGCCTTCTGCCTGACCTCGGTATTTGAATTCCTTCCTTAAATATCTCCACCCTTTCCAGCTTCTCCTGCTTTCGGATGCAACTTTAAGACAACCCCTGTGACCAGGTTGATGGTCACTGCCTAATATCTCCTTATTTAGCTCAGTTGACAAACCTTATTTTAAATCATTTCAGGTTTAATATAAATGTAGGGAGTGGCTTTTTTGTTGTAGTTGCTCCATTTAGATGATCAGATTCTGGAAACTAACAGAGGAGAAATGGAGTCCAGTTGACATGACAAAACGATCATTTGCTGTATCTAAGCTGTCACAGCCAACACTGTAGTATGTAACTTCAGACATACTTAGCTCTTGTTCTTTCCCATTTATCTGTTCTGGTTGTGGAAGAGAGTTTTCAGGGGCCTTTTCACCTGCTCACCTTAAGTTGGATTATTATTTAAGGGACATTGCAGGAGAATAGAGCATCACGGTGGCTCAGTGGTTAGCACTGCTGCCTCACAGCGCCAGGGATCCGGGTTCATATTCCCGCCTCGGGCAACTGTGTGGAGTTTGCACATTCTCCCCGTGTCTGCGTGGGTTTCCTCCGGTTTCCTCCCACAGTCCAAAAATGTGCAGATTAGGTGAATTGGCCATGCTAAATTGCCTGTAGTGTTAGGTGCAGGGGTAAATATAGGGGAATGGGTCTGGGTGGGTTGCTCTTCAGAGGGTCGGTGTGGACTTGTTGGGCCGAAGGGCCTGTTTCCACACTGTAGGGAATCTAATCTAATCAATACCGGAAAAGGAGGAGGTTGTTTTGCTCCTTTGGCCTGGTCTGCTATTGAGATTAGATTAGATTCTTTACAGCATGGCAACAGGCCCTTCAGCCCAACAAGTCCACACCAATCCTCCAAAGAGTGAGTAACCCAGACCCATTTCCCTCTGTCTAATACACCTAACACTATGGGCAATTTGGCATGGCCAATTCACCTGACCTGCATATCTTTGGACTGTGGGGGGATTCCAGAGCACCCGGAGGAAACCCACACAGACACGGGGAGAATGTGCAAACTCCACACAGACAGTTGCCCGAGGTGGGAATTGAACCTGGGCTTCTGGTGCTGTGAGACAACAGTGCTAACCACTGAGCCACCATGTTGCTCCTATTCACTAACATAATGAGGGCTGATCTGGACCCAAACTTCAGTGTCCTGCTTTTTGCCATGTTTGCTTTAATACCATTGGTTTAAATAAAATTCTCAGATGCAAGACTGCATCAATTCCTGTTTGTGAAGGAGATTTCCAAGATTCTGCCACATTTTGTGTCTGAAAATATTTTTGAACATCATTTCTGAACGACCTACTTCTGATTGTGAGGATCTGCCCCAGTCCGAGATTCCCTTTCCTGGAGAAACCGAAAAGCTGGCTCACATTTTCGAAAGCAATCTGAGCAGAAACTCCCCCAGTGATTCAGATGCAAAGGGTGGCAAAAGTTAACAGCACCACAATCAGCATTTTAATTCATTATAATTTAACTCGGCCTTACTGAAGCATCAAACCATAACCCTCTGGTGACCAAGACACCTCGTGTGGCCTGGATATCGTAGCAACCTGGAGTCTCTACATTAAATGAGGAAGCAGAACACTTTGTACGGAAGCAAGCTTTAGAGTGATGCTCAATCCTGATCGCACCTTGTGCAATATCTGTAGTCATGTGAGAGTAGCTGTTTTGGTCAGAACAAAATTCCATCAACAGCAACAAAGTAAAAGGCAAAGATAATCTGATTTTTGCATTGGTTGAAAGGTAAATGCTGGCCCTAATCTCCTTTATAAGACTAGAGTGGTGCTGGAAATGCACAGCAGGTCAGGCAGCATCCGAGGAGCAGGAGAATCGACGTTCCGGGCAGGAGTCCTTCATCAGGAATGAGGCTGAAAACCTCAAGGGTGGAGAGATAAATGGGAGGGGGTGGGGCTGGGGAGAAGGTAGTTGGGAGTGCAATAGGTGGATGGAGGTGGGGTTAAAGGTGATAGGTTGGAGAGGGGGGTGGAGTGGATGTTGGGAAGGAAGATTGGCAGGTGGGATAGGTCATAAGGATGGTGCAGAGCTGGAAGTTTGGAACTGGGGTAAGGTGGGGGGTAAGGGAAATGAGGAAACTGGTGAAGGTCTTTACTGGTTGTCCTGATCCGATCCAAACTGTGCTGGTCTGAATGTAGTCCGGAGTCCATGTGGATCAGTTGGTTGCAGTCCTCTGCAGTCCTCACTTCTGCCTTCTTTATAAGATGCCATAGAATCACTGAAGTAACTTTAACATCAAGTGCATCCCATTCACAATGCAGCACCCTCTCAGTACTGTACTGCAACTTAGCTTAGGTTGGTACTAAAATCTCTGCAGCATGGCTTTGGACACAAGATTTTGCTCCTTGTTCAATTATCCCAACAGTGCAGACCTTTTGAACTATGCCTGTGGGAACTCCAGTTTCAGTCCCGAACTGGGACTGTATTTCCCACGAGAAGCCAATTGTAGCCACATAGAGGGAGACTATCAGGAACTATAGCCAGCTCGGCATTTGATGAAAGTGGAACTTCTCAATGCAATTAAAGGGCATATAAATAACACAATGACAGGAGCTGTGATCTTCTTATAGGAGGACCAGTCTCTAGGCACATATCCATGTTGTTTGTGGCTTTTACATGAGGTTTTTATGCAAGGACATACTTGCATGTGTGTACCTGATTGTACACATGCAGGTGAAGATGTATCTACCTGCACGTATGCATGAAGAACACAGCAAGGTTCCAGAAGCAATCTGTTTGTTCAATTGTTGATTTATTATTGTCACATGCACTGAGATTTGGTGAAAAGTGTTGCTTTGCATGCTGTACAGGCAGATTGTATCATACAAAGTGTACCAGGGTAGCAGAACAGAGTGCAGAATACAATGTTATAGCCGCAGAGAAGATGCAGAGAGAGAGATCAGAATTAACATTTGGAAAGTCCATTCAAAAGTCTGATAACCGCGGGGAAGAAGCTGTTCTTCAATCTGTTCATACATGTATTCAAACGTTTATATCTTCTGCTTGATGGGGTGGGAGGGGGTCTTTGATTATGGTTGGCTGCTTTCCTGAGACAGCAGGAATTATAGTTGGAGTCAGTGGATGGAAGGCTGGTTTGCATGGTGGACTAGGCTGCGTTCACAACTCTCTGTAGTTTCTTGCAATGTTGGGAAGAGAATTTTCTATAACACCCTCTGATAAATCCAGATAGGATTCTCCAGGGCATATAAAATTTGGTAAGAGCCTTTGTGAACATGGTGAACTTCCTTAATCTTCTGAGGAAGGAGAGGTGTTCCTGTGCTTTCTTGACTGTTGCATCGGCATGGGTGGACCAGGACAGATTGTTGATGATTGTCACTCCCAGGACCCTGATGCTCTTGACCATCTCACCACCATTGATGCAGACTGAGGCATGGCCTCCACACTGCTTCCTGAAGTCAATGACCAGCTCTTTCATTTTGGTGATAATTATGGAGGGAGTGTTGTCCTTACACCATGCCGTTAAGCACTCAATCTCTTCCCTGTATTCTGTTTCATCATCATTTGACGTCTGACCTACAACGGTAATATTATCAACAAACTTGTAAATGGAGTTAGGGTGAATTTGGCTGCACAGTTTTAAGTGCATAACGAGTATAGTATGATCACTTTTAAATCCATGCATGGGTTACGGACATCACTGGGTTAGGCTAGCATTTAATACCCCTCCCTATGTTCTCAGAGTGCAGTTAAGAGTCAACCACATTTTACTGGGTCCATGTCAGACCAGGTAGGGTTGGCTGCTTCCCTCCTTAAAGGGCATTAATAAACGAGATGGGATTTTGCAACAATTGACAGTAGTTTTATTGTTGCCATTAGGCTCATGTTCTTTTCCAGATTTTTAAAAATTAATTAATTTAAAATTCCATCATGCTGGGATTTGAGCCCTTGCCTTCATAGTTTTAGGATGACTAGACTAGTGACGTTACCACTACACCAACAACTCTCTAATCGTAACCTGTTTGATAGATTGACATTAGTCCAGGTTACCATGAAGCCCCCACCTTCTCAGCCTCGTCCCTTGGCCTGAGATGTGGTGATCCTCAAGTTAAACTCACCACGGGTCATCTCTCGCTAATGGAGAGCAGACCCGTGGTCTGACTGTAGCGACTTTACTGTTTTTGATTTGTCCAGATTAGCAGGGTGAGCAATTGGAGATTGGAACTTCCTCTTCTGCCTGACTTTCTACACTTTAGCTGCTTCACATCTATCTCTCACTAGTTCCAGTCCAAGCAATTGCCGGGTTGCCACTATGAAAGAAATGTATTATATCTACTGGAGACTGAAATTGAGTTGGCTGAATCCTGAACTGTGGCTAATCGGTTTGAAAGTCCTCAGCCAGGCATTGGCAAAATTAGACGAATTGTAGTCCAACTAGTGGCCATTTGGCCTCTTGTGCTTGTACTATCTCTGGCTCACCTCCCAACTTTCCCACCTGGACCTGCATGATCCAATCCTATTTGCATGTCTTTCAGTAAAACTTTTGTCTTCAAAAGGAATTATCGCATGTTTTTTCTCAACCAGACCCAACAATCTTTGATAAACTGCAGTGGTTAGTTCTGTTGACTGAAAAATTAGGGCAAGCGCACACTGTTCCTTGGGAAGACTACTACCCACTAGAATTCCTGTATTGTGGAGTTACTCCCTTGTGTTTATTTAAAACTTGGTTGGCTTAGCTTTAGTAGGCACTCAGGGGGGTGATGCATGTGCGCCTTAATAAACCTTTTAATGGAAAGAAAATATCGCAGCTCTCTCACTCATGCATCAAGAATTGACCCTGGGTTTATGTCGTTTTGTCAGTGATTCACCAGCCAGCTCGAAAAATAATCTTTGACCATTTTGCTTCTCCAACATTTTCACAGCTTTCAGCTCAGTCTCTCCTTTAACCTTTCTCGCTCCATTTCTTGCCTTTTTGTTGGTAGACAGGTGTTTAAGTGACAGCACCTTACGGGCAAAACAAGGGTTAAAACTTTTTGTGGTTCCAGGTGCCCTGAGAGACTGGTTTTGGCAAATCAGGACAGTCTTCATGCTTCAGCAGCCTGATAGGCTCATTTAGGAATCGCTTTGCCTCCCCCCGTGATAGAGTCAGTGGAGGTCCCGTGGATTTGGGGGAGGGTCATGGCTGATGACTGTGAGGGGCCTGAAACCCACAGTACATTACAGCTGACAGATTGAAGGTGGTTGCTGCTCAATGCGGACAGTTGGCAAGATACAGGCCCACAAGCTGAAGCGAGCCTTGGACCCACACAGAGTTAGGCTGACGTCAAAACTTAAGGCAGCTGGTTATAGTACACTGCTTGCCACATCATTTAGATAAGACTGCAGCCCTGTACTCGAAAAAGAGCCATATTTCCTTCAATACAGGAGAGACTATAAATAAACTTCATTCTTATAGTTTCTCCAGGTCACCCCGCCACTTACAGCAATCCAATCATCTCTTATTTGGCATTAGGTCATACATCAAATGCACTGCCCCCATTAGATTAATGGCTTGTTAACATTTGTTAATCCATCAAGAGACACTCTGTAGGTCAAACATATAGACTGCTTCAACATTCTAGGATTCATAGTCTAGCCAGAACCGAGCTGAAATTTGGCTCATTCTTCGTGGAATCTTGTGGGTGTGTTACCTGTCAAACAGCCTGTGCACATTGAGGTATGATACCACAATACTTTCCTGTGTGTTCTCAGTCAGATTACTAACAACAACTTGCATTTATCTAGCATATTTAACTAGTCACTGTGGGAAGATAACATGAACGTGAATTTTACAATCGCGGTGTTGCCAATTAATAAGCACAGAAGGTGATGGGCAACAGAAATTTCATTTAGTGCAAATTTCTACAAAGGACCTTCAGAGTCTGAGCAGGAAGGACCACCTTACTGGGCTAAACTGACTTTGGGAACTAGTTCCCTTTACCCAGCAGGTCGTACAATTTAGGGGACTTCAACATGATTTTACTTTCAGTCCTCTTCCATGTCTTCCTACAGTTTTGTTCATGTTTTTTTCCGAGTCTACATCCAATCAAGCACAGTAGACAGACTCAATCAAGGACAGAACAATTGAATACTACAGTCCCAACAATGGGCTCCAAGTTGGGTTGTGGCTACATAGGCAGGAGGTCAGACATTGTCCTGAATTTTGCAGACAGCTACCGAGTAAGGAAGGCAGGGGTGCTAATGTGTGAAGGAGCAGGAGAAAATCCTTGAAGCTGAAACAGAGGCATCATGTTTAAGAAATTGTGCAGAGAGGTATTAGAGGACGTGTCACTCCCAGGTTTAGTGATGCCTACCTGTTACAAATGGTAAGAACACGCTATTCTCAGTCATTGGGGAAGATGGTAGCAAGGTTCACCAAAGGCATGGCTAGAGTTGACAGATTATAGTCAGCAGGGCATGCTCATCTGCTTAGACATGGTTGCAATGTGGCAACTAATTCAGTGTTGGGATCTGCTAAGTTGCTGTTAAGCAACTCCATTGATAACCAGTTTTAGATAATCAGCCAAGCTTGTAAGGTTGCTCATTTATGTTTTCTAGAAACAGCAAATATTCACTCCCGCGGGCGAAATCTCTGCAAACAAAAAGATAATGTTGAAGTCTTGAGCCTTTTGTTAATACCCAGGAGGCTGGGGAGCCGACAGCTCTTTGTTGATTTCTCTGCAGCAACAAATTGACCAATCTGTGCCCTTTCCTATTGCAGTGTAACTTTTTGTGATCACTTGAAATTTGTTATTCTTGCACTTGTCCTGGAATGCGCAAGATGGAAAGCATTGGCAACATGGCTCCCATTTCAGTCATATTTAAGTTCTTGTTTTTCACATCCACAGAGGATCCCGAGAATGATCTTGTGGCATAAAAGTGATCAGTGGCAGTAATCTCCACCACCACATCTTTAAATGTCTCTCAACCCCCTGCTCACCTTGGCTTCCCAGCCAATCCCACTGAGTGCTGACCTCCTTATAGGTAGTGGGTCACTGAACATTTGTGGATCCCCATGCAGCCCTGATAAACCTTAAAACCACCTTCAAAATAGCTGTCAGTTGATTGATTTTATTTGCCGGATTAATTGTCAGTCCTTCATTGCCTCTGTGTTCACAACTTACCACCTACCAACAGGTAAAGAAATGCCCAGTATCAGGTTAATGGGGTTGGCTGCCATTCCAATTGGTGGCAAGATGCCCGGGGTTGGGGATAGGTGGGAGGAGAAGGAAGGAAAGGAGGTTTGAAGGCAAGAGGTCATGGTGATTGAAACCTTCCAGAGTTGGCAACCTGCCAAATTCAATGTCACCAAAAGCACAATGGCCTATTGGAAGGACAGTTGAGTGTTCATGGTTGTGTGGTCATGGTTGTGTGGTCATGGTTGTGTGGTCATGGTTGTGTGGTCATGGTTGTGATCATACCATTGTTTATTGTGCACAGCTCCCAATTGTATCTAAAATACCCTCTGTCATTTGTAGTGTAGGTGGATACTGAACTCCAAATAAACCAAGCATTTCTCCCAATAAGGGACTGGTCAGAGAGAGTATCACGCAATTCCAAGAGGATTACTCAGTACTGATCAAGAACATGAGTTCTGAGTGACTTCCCCCACCTTTGCTCAGGAGATTGAGTGATAAACCAAGATAGAGGGAAATCACATCTCTCACTGGGGACACAGTTTCAAAAAACATTGTGAACGTTTGTAATTCTCTACCCGTGGGAGTCGTGAATTCTGCATCATTGAGTCTATTTCAGATAGAGAGACCTATGGCCATATGATCATTGGATGAGTTGAAGCCAAAGATTATATTGAAAGGCATGTAGGTGTACCAGATCATACAGTCTACCCCATTCCTATTTTTTGTGTCCCCATGTTCTTAAAGTCACCATCAGTTTAGCTGTACACCATGTAGTCTTCAGCTGGATCCATCACACTGTTGTTCTCCATTCATCATTCTGAACTGAGTCTAATCTGTTGTTCATCACTGAAATGCTTCAGACTGAATCAAATTGCAATGAGCCTTCATTCAAAGTGCTGCTAATGAACACATTGCAAATGAGACTTTGGTTAAAGTGTGCATGCTGTCAAGCATTAATGAATAACCCCGTTGGTTCCACAAAACTCACTGAATAGCATGAGCTGCAAGACAGGAACTGGATGGAAGATGATCTCACTAAAATTTCAATTGGCCTAGAGGTTTAGTTTCTGTTAAATAAATGTCTCTGTTCACTCAACACCATCATTCATTAACTTTCAGGAGCAGGTCATTCCATTTTTCTCTAATTATCATATTGACATCCCAACCTTACCCAATACTCACTCTCCACAGCTGAGGTTAGACAGTGACTGAAACATGGTAGTATTAATCGCACGTTCCTTGAGAAGATGGTAGCAAACCTGACGTGAACCATTTCGGTTCATGTGATTCAAGTGTGCCCATTGTGTTGTTTGGTATTGGGTTAATTACGTTTGAATTAGAGCCTGGTCAATCAGGGACAAGCTAAAAGTAGGAAGTACTGAGGAAATTCAGCATGGTGTTTCTTCAGAAAAGTGTCACTAAACGTGAAATGTTCTCTCTCCACAGAAGCTGCCAGACTTGCTGAGTTTCTCCAGTACCTTCTGTTTTTATTTCAGATCTACAACATCCACTTTGTTTTGTCTTTATTACAATCAGGGACAATGTTGGAGAGTGTATCACACAGAGTGTCGGGGAAATCTGGAACATAAAGTCTGTCTTCTAGCTCCTCAAAGGAGTCTTTTGAGGCTAGAGGTTAATTGAAAGTTTCAGATTTGAAATTGAGACATTTTTGTTCATGGAAGGGTAAGAATTAATATGGAACTGAGGCAAGCTGATAGAGTTAAGATGCAGCTCAGCTATAAGCTCAGTCAGTGGTGGAACAGGTTCACCAGGATGAATAACCTGTCCACGCTTTCTTGAGTGAGGTGTTGAGTGAGTGAGGAAAGGACAATCAAAAAATATCTCCAAATCAGAATTGTGCTGTGCCATGTAAAGATTATGTTATTCCGTTGTATCTGCATCCTGTCGGTGACAAAGGTCATGTGCCTGGATATTTAGTCATGAATTCCATTTAAGCCTGGAACAGCATGGAGGCAGCATGGTGGCTCAGTAGTTAGCACTACTGCCTCACAGTGCCAAGGACCCAGGTTTGATTCCAGCCTTGAGCGACTCCTCATATTTGTGTGGGTTTGCTCTGGGTGCTCTGGTTTCCTCCCACAATCCAAAGATGTCC